>NC_048310.1:9370115-9545755 GCF_013100865.1 Trachemys scripta elegans | reverse complement strand
AAAGAAGAACAGGAGTACTTGTGGCACCTTAGAGACTAACAAATTTATTAGAGCATAAGCTTTCGTGGACTACAGCCCACTTCTTCGGATGCATAGAAGTGGGCTGTAGTCCACGAAAGCTTATGCTCTAATAAATTTGTTAGTCTCTAAGGTGCCACAAGTACTCCTGTTCTTCTTTAGGCACTACAGCAATACAAATAGTAAATAATAATCATCATCATAGTAGTAGTTGATTAAATGATTAGGTTTACATAGCATTGCCTGGCGTTTTAGCTGTGCAAAAATCACATGGAAATCACTTAGCTAAAGGGCTCTCCGTTATTTGGAATACAGACAAAATAGACTCAAATATATGGACATGATTCTTCTCTCACATTGGGGTGGAGTTGATGGATAAACTGAAAGGCTCTTCAGTTTCCTTTTCTAGGCATGTGTGACTAAGGCTTCCTGTTGCACTGTGCGTGTGACCCTGTGAAGTATAGGCTAATTACCCTGTTAATTTTCCTGTTTGTGAAGTGACACATGTCCATGAAGAATTGTCTGAATAAAACAGACTAATCTGACTGATTTCAGCTTTTAGTGATTTTTAGCTCCTAGCAGGCTGTGCAGAAATACTGTCCCACCACAAGTGATTTCAGCTCTGATTGAGCATTTAAAATAGCAAAGACACTCCTCATGAAGCCTATTTATCTCTTTCTTTGAACAGTGGGGAGGAACATGTTAAACCAGACTGGGGACCCTTGGGGAGCAGCCACACATTCTGGCTGGGACACCTGTCCCCACCCCTCTTAATTTCACAGGGCTCTGGCATTCGAGGCCCTGGCTTAAAAAGGTCCTTTCAGCTGAGGGTGACCCCCTCATTTGGGACAGGTTAAGCCCAGTTCTGCTCCTCTTTATTCATGACAACAACATTGGTAACAGCATTTCACTACCCCTGCATTCAGTACTAAAGTGATTTGCATTCCAACACCAACCAAAGTTGATTACTTTCAGCAACACCGCTCTATCTGCTGGATATCTAAACAGAATAGACGTGTTCAGGTAAATACAGTTTGCTCCTGAAGTCTCTCCCCCTCCCAACTACTGTCAGGGAATAATTCATTCAGATCCTGCTTACACGTACTATAAAAAACCCAGCCAGTACCCTCCACTCAAGACCAGGCTTCTCATAACCATATAACAACTAGCTTCCTGAGGGAAATCCTGTGTAAATGGGCCTTGGACATGTCAGACTTGAGGTCTGGTGAACCAACAAGCAGAATGGATTCAGATAAAGTGCTTCTTCTAGCAGTCCTTTCAGTGGCTAGAGCAGTCTCAATGTCCTCATCTTCCATCGTTGAAAGCCAGCAACCTGTCAGACAGATTGGGAGAAATAAATCCATTGGATCATAGTTTCCCCTTGGGATTCTAAGAGCAAACAAGAATCCCAAATAATCCCTGGGTTTGGAATGAGTCTGACAAATAGAGGGAGCATCTCTGTTACCTGCCATCTCACCTGAAGTTATCTGAATCGTCTCTCTCATTCTTGCCTGTATCTCAGCCAGGCAACGAGGAACAGGAGACTCTGCACGGTCTGGATTAGTATTAATTGTATTGTGGTTCCCGGAGCCCTCCATCAGGAGTGAGGCCCAATAGTGCTCATCACTGGGCAAACACAAAAGAAGATACAATTTCCGTAGAGTTGAGTGTCATCAGCATGCTGAGAATATTGCAACACAAAGCTGTCTTGGGCACTGAGTTTTCAATAGTTGCTCTAATCTGAAGAAAAGCTACACTAGAGGGAAAAACTCCTTTTCCTGAATCCGAGTCTTGTATCACCATTTTGCCATTCTGGGCCCCTTATAACAGATGGGATGATTTGGAAGGAGGCCTAGTGAATTCATCGTGTCCTCTGCCTTGCCACCATGTAGCAAGCCTGTCTGGGAATAATCCCTCTCCCTTCACGCCTGTCTCATTGATACCAAAACCCTATGGCCAAAGCCAAAGAAAACATTTTATCTATTGTGAAAATTCTTAAGTTCTCTCTAGGAACTGCTGTTGCTTCAGCATGTGGAATATGCTAAAGGGAACAGTGTCGAGTAGAAAGATTACGGCTAATGTAAAAATAACATTGATGGACTTGAGCCAGTGTCAACATTAAGCTTCTCCCTAAATGAATATCAACCCATCACGCTGAAGAAAAGGGCAAAGATGCAACTCAGCTCCAGTGCATCTCTGGATGTCTGACAAAGCCATTGGACCTGAAGCACTGTAATACATTCTCTTCGTAATCCTTTCTTCCTGAGCTGGTGGAGAAGAATGTCTCAGTTTGTATCTCCTTGAGGATCTGGCTGAGAAGTCTTAATTCATGCAATTAAATTTGATATGAGACTATGAAACACATAACTGGGCATCTGTTGGAGATCACTTTTCTCCTCACAATAGGGAACAATCTTGCACAGGGATGGATTAGGTGACCTACAGGAACAGATCTCTCCCATCTCTTCAACAGTAGCCTGAGCCCCATCACTGATCCAGTGTGAGGGCCGCCTGGTACCCAGCTGCCCTTCCTTCAGTATGTTGTTTTTACTGCCATACTTCTGTAATATTTATAGCACAATGTTCCTAATGATTCAGAAGTGCAGGGAAAGTGAACATGCTGATGTTCTGTGGCAGAAGAGGTGCTGGAATTCAGTTTTTGTGACTGGGCATTGATTACCCAGAGAACTGTTACAGAACAGGATTTGTTTGGATGTTTTGTCAGTGGAGCTATACAGAAAATTTCCATGGAATTGATAGGTTTCAGAGTAGCAGCCGTGTTAGATTTGATATTTGGGATGGGATGTGTGTGTGGAAATATAATGAAATGTGTCTTTCTAGCTCTAGTCGTCAGGCTGATTGTTGAACTGTGGGCAGGTTTTTGAATAGTGAATGTTGATGTACAATATACAAAACCATGAACATTTTTGACAGTGGGCCATTAAAGACCAAATTTTCAAAGGAAGCTGCCTAATATGCATGGGCAAAGGGGTCTTCGTGTATGAAAAACAGCAGCTTACCTGGGAACATTTACAGCTATTTGCCCCTGTGCAGCTGTAGCTTATGTTTGGCTCTAAGATGTTGGCATCTTTCCCTTTGAAAATTTACTTCGCAGTCAAAATTAGTTGGAGTCAGTTCCCCTGGCGATTTGAAATGAATTTAATTTCAATCAGTGATTCAAGATGCAAATGTTGGCACAGGTTTATTTAGCGAACATGGCATCACCATGACCAATAAGTAAAGATGTGAATGCCAGTATGTCCAACCTATTTGTGTGTGTTTGTAATTGATTCCCTGAATCACAAAGCTACTGCCTGCTTAGAGGCCAATGGCAACAGTTCCATAAATCACTCAGCAGGAGACAGCCTCAGAAAGTATTGTTCAAGTCCTTGCACACCTCCTTAGTCTTTTAACACATGGCTCATTCTGTTTCATGTCCTGGAAACTTCAGTCTCTTTCTCCACACTGTTATTGACATATAAACAAAAATTCATACAGTATCTGCTGAAATTCTGAACTAAGGGATGGATCCTGCAAGGTGCTGAGGGCCTCCGGGGAGATACTGAATGTTTTCAGTTCCCAGGGCACTACAGGATTTGATTCTAAAACTCTCATGTAGCAATTCAGGGCTAAGCCCCAGGAGTGGCAATTCTTTTCCCTTTTAAATTGGTCGGTGATTTACATAAGAGTTGGACTGGAACCAAAACCCGAGATATGACTCTCTTTTCTCTTCCCCCAGACCCAAAAGAGAGGGGAAGTTCAGATCTGGCGGTGTATCCAAACTTTATAAATCAGGCCTATCTCTGATTCATATGATTCATCTCTGATTCATTCACACTACCATTTAATGTGAAAAGTATTCTATTTAATGGGGAAGTGGACTGTGCTTCCTTCCAACTCCCATATCCCTGATTCAATCTAAACCACATTTTCCTCACAAAGAACCTTTTAAAAGCCAAGAATTCAAAAAATTACTGCTATGAATGATATTAGAAAACTCTATTGTAAAAAGTCCACAAATGGTCTATTGCTGGTGCAGATTTGCTAGTTTGGAGTACTTGATCCAGTAACGGGCCAACGTTCACATACATACAAAAAGATCTTTTGTCCTTCTAGGTATGTGGCATTTCTTTCAAAAAAATGTCTTTAATTTCAAAACGTAACATACCAGAACCATTGGCTTTGAAATGATCTCTGCCAGCAACATGGATTTTACTAAAAAAAAATCTTTCCCAAAAATTAAATCAATACCAGTTTTCCATTAAGTATATATGTGTGTGTGTGTGTGTGTGTGTGTGTTCTTTCTTGTGACTCTCTAGATGTCAAAGCTTGTAATAAAGCATGAATTCAAAATACATATATTCCCGAAGATCCTTTCTAACAGGATGACAGTTTCTAGCAGGACTTTTGAGTCATACTGAGTTCAGGTGCTAAAGCCGGCATAAAGATGCAGAGTAATTATTGCTGACTCACACTGGCAGGTGGAGCTTGCTAGCTCTATCTAATATAAAAAAAAAGAGAACTAATGACTAGGCTAGAGTCAACTTCAAAAACAGATTGCAAGGAGAGACTGCTGAGCTGGAATTGATATGCAAACTAGATACAATCAATTTAGGACTGAATAAGGACTGGGAATGGCTGAGCCATTACAAACATTGAATCTATCTCCCCTTGTAAGTATTCTCACACTTCTTATCAAACTGTCTGTACTGGGCTATCTCGATTACCTCTTCAAAAGTTTTTTTCACTTACTTGATTGGCCTCTCAGAGTTGGTAAGACAAGTCCCACCTCTTCATGCTCTCTGTATGTGTGTGTATATATATCTCTTCAATATATGTTCCATTCTATAAGCATCCGAAGAAGTGGGCTGTAGCCCACAAAAGCTTATACTCTAATAAATGTGTTAGTCTCTAAGGTGCCACAAGTACTCCTGTTCTTTAGGCTAGAGAAGGGATTCCTGGGAAACTGTGGGGACAGCCAAGCTTGGAGAGAAAGTTTATGCTGAAGTTTGATTTGTTATTGTGATTTAAGTTTCCAAAAAAGCCAAACTTCAGGGGAATTTTGGACTATATGTGATAATTTTAGATCCTTGAAAGCAAGGTGTGCATTACTTCTGCTTGCAACATTTTAGAAGTCTTTCATAGCTTTTAAAGCTGTAAAATGTGGGATGTAGGTAGTAGTCTCTATAGGATTTGTCTGAATTTTAGCTTTGAAACTAGTCTATGTCACTTTGCACAGGATACAGAATGCAAGATGTATAGTAAGAACCCAGCTCCCTTCATTTTAGCATCTTTTGTAGTGGCAGTTGTGTGTGACTTAGTCTGTTACTGTACGTTTTGCTTTCTAGATGTTAGTGGCAGTTCAGATATTGGAATGGAAAAGACAGAAGTGTAACACACCAGTCACTGTTTCCTTTCTTGTCAGCAGAGCAGTAAGGTCCAAAGAAAAGGGGAATTATCCTTCTGTTTTTCTCATCATATTCACATCACTTCTACTCACTCAGACAAGCTAATAATGGTTCCTAGAGCAAGAGAGATTATCACATGAAGCAGGAACTCCCCCAAAGCCTTGGAGGGGCCAATTTGCACTGAACAACGTGCTAAATTGCTGAGTTTGCTCAGGTAAATGTCTCACTGAAATACACACAGTACAAACTTCCAAAACTCCTGCTTTAACATCAGGGAGAGGATAAAATCACTGATTCAGGAAAAAACCTGCAGATCCTACAGTTTTGGGGTTTGTTTTTTGTTTCTCTGCATTATTTTGCCACGTTCTCATTTATTCACTGGATGCTGATTGATGATGAGGGTTTTAAGTGGCAGCATTACAAAATCTAACGGCCTGCTTTCTCCCCTTCCTTCACACAAAAAGGAAGGGGAGAAAGGGCCTGATTTTTCAACCCAGCCTTCACCAGGCTGCTATGTTTTTATCTTTTTGTTCTATGAAGGTTCAAGGTAAATAAACGTTCTGCTGTCCTCTTAGCATTGCTGGGCTGGCCTATCTCCAAAGAAGGACAGCAGCAATGCTGTGGAGCTCAATGGGAAGAATCGCTGACCCTATGTAAAGTAATAAGATCTACCTCTTATACATCCCTCAGTCTCAAAGCACTTTACAAAGGATGTCAACATCATTACCCCCATTTTACCAATGGGGAAACTGAGGCACAGAGGGGGGCGTGATTGGCCCAAGGTTACAGAGCAGGCTAATGACAGAGCTGGGAATAGAACCCAGGGCTTCAGAGTCCCAGGCCAATGCTTCGCCCGCTAGGTCACACTGCCTCACCTTTAGCCTCACTGAAATGCTGTGCCTTTAAAAGGTGGTTGAATATATTTAAAATCAAACTCTCTTGGTGTCTTGCCCTTCAGATTTAAGAGGATGAACTTTTAGTGACTGAATTTAATTCTACATCCATTCCTACATTCTTTTCACGCTGGATGGCTTCAGCTTTTCTGGCTGCGCTCAAAGTAGCATTTGGCGTAAAACAGCCACCCTCCTTCAGCCCTTTACTCTAATAACAATGGGGCTGGAAATAGAAAAACCCCTATTTCAAACACATGTTCCAGTGTCTCTATAGCTGCATGAGAGACATGGGTGCAGATGGGGTGGGGGTGAGCAGAAGCTCCCTGCAATTGGGGATGGGGGCGAAGGGATAGGAGGTAGTGTGGGGGGAGGTTTCTGAGTCTCAATGGGAGAGAGGGGGTACAGCCAGCTGGAGACATGGGTCATGGGGGTTCCTACCTTATCTTGGTCCTGTTCTAGACCTTCTGGGTCTTGTTCTCCTCTCCCCAGCCCAAACCTGGGCCCCGCGGCAGCTGCTCCAGTCCCTCTGGGTCCCACTCTTGCCTCTGCCCCCATCCCAGGCATGCATGAGTTTACACAGGGTGAGGCCCTCCCAATATTTTCATTACAGCGCCCTGTTCTCCCTCCAGTTCCACCACCCCTGGGTGCGGACAGGCTCTGTGCTGATCTTCGTGGAAGCATTAGGGAGACATCAGCCCTGTGAATGGGCTGGCTCAGTTTATGTTCCGGGGAAGCAGAGATCAAATTCTGACTTTCAGGCACAGCTCAATCCCCACTGTGCCCCTGGGTTTAGGCCAGAGGGACCACGAGATCATCCAGTCTGACCTGTATATCGCAGGTCATTAAACTGTTACCCCTATATGAAGCTCAATGCCTTGTGTTGGACCAAAGCACGTCTTCCAGAAAGGCATCTGGTCTTATAAGCCATCAAGAGATGGAAAATCTACCACTTCCCTTGGTAGTTTGTTCCAGTGGTTAATCCCCCCCACTGTTAAAAATGTTTCTTTCATTTCTAATTTGAATGCCTCTGGTGTCAGTTTCCAGCCATGGGCTCCTGTTGTGCTGGTCCTGTAATGCACTGCGGGATGCTCAGGATATAGTGGTCCCTCCCTGTCTCCAGGGAGCTTGACTCTCGGGCCTGGTCTACACTGGGAACTGACACTTGGCCTACCTAAGCCCTGGTGTAGACAACACTAGGTCAACAGACAAATTCTTCAGTCAGTCTAGCTACTGTGCCTCAGGAAGGTGGATTAGCTACCTCGACAGGAGAACCCAATGATAGTATCTACACCTACACCAGAGGGTCCTGTGGCACCTTTGAGACTAACAGAAGTATTGGGAGCATAAGCTTTCGTGGGTAAGAACCTCACTTCTTCAGATGCAAGACTTGATTCAGACTAACACGGCTACCCCTCTGATACCTTACACCTACACCATTACAGCAGCACAGTGTAGACAAGCCCTTAGCGTTGTTACACTTCACAACAGAGAGGATTTGTTCAATGCTTGCATTCATTTATTGAATCCCTTCCTGCTTCCCATTTCATGTCCCTGCCTGGAATACACCATCCCAAAGGCTGTAAGTAAAACACCTTCTAGGTTAGGCACACACGTCCATGCTAATGTATCACTAGCTCCTTCGCTCCATGTAACAATCCTCTGATAAAGTTGGCAGGAGGCAGGCACTGTTTAGAGACAATGGTTACCTTCTTCAGCACTTGAAGTGCTAAATATCAGCAAGAGAAGACAGTGAAAATGTTGCGGGAGAGTTTTCAGATTCATAGACAATCTGGAATGTTAATGAAGTAGTCAGCCCCAAAAGGGTGCTCGCACAGATTTACATTTCTGTCTGACAGGTTGCTAGCTTTCAACGATGGAAGATGAAGACACTAAACTTTTATAGTGATAGTGATGTCTGGCTCTGATGTAAACTGAGCCACCCAGTGCAAGGTCACAATTGAGGTCTTCTAGCAAATCATTTCATAATTGCAGCCAAATTAACCCAGCAGCAATTAAGTTCTCTGAGCAAAAAATGCCGGATAGTTTGTCTGAAGTGTGTTAGAACAGGAAAGGAAGTTCCTGAAGGATGTGCAGAAGGGATGGTTTGAAGGAAGAGGTAAAGTGCTGATTTCACAAGGTGTGGGAGTGTGCATATGTAACCAGACACCTCCTGGGTGTGGTGTTCTGTCCCATCTAGTGCCACCAAGACCTCATAGAGAGAGAGATTAATGAGTTTGCTCTATAGCCTTGGCTCAGGGCCACATGGTTTTTAGCTCATGCAGTAGAGGCTCATCCATTAAGCTCCAGAGGCCCCAGGTTCGATCCTGCTCGCCGACGACCGGGGGCTGTGGGTGTTACATATGGACACACATGCATGTGTGTTGATCATCCACATGTCTGTCTCATCTGCACCACAATTTCACCTGTATTGAGGGATCCAATTACAACATACGGATCCCTTGACATGATTAAAACACCACTCATTTTTATGGAGTAGCTGGGACCACAATCAGATGGCAAATCATGCCACCGTTCATGTTTTAACTCTTTTTAGTGTATAGCCAAGTATCGAAATGCTTCAGTCAAACACAAGTATGGGGCTCAAATGCTGGGACAACTGGGTGAACATCTCTGGCCTGTCTTATGCAGGAGGTCAGACTAGATCAGTGATACTCAGACCTCACTGGTTCAGGAGCCAAATTAATGATCAACATTACCCAAAAGAGCCACAGCCGTGTCAATTCATTATTTCAGTTACTTTTTAAATAGATAGAGAGAGAGATTTAATTATTTATATATACTATATATAAAATTCTTACAGCAAAATGACTGACCAAGTACTCTACAATTGGTTAATAACATAGTAAAAGCTCCTGATTAGTTAATAACTTAGATGGGTTAATAATTAAGTCACAGTCTTTTAATATCATGTGCTGCAAAGAGCCGCAGGAGACACATTAAAAGAACCATTTGCAGCTCCCGAGCCTCCGTCTGAGTCTCACTGGAGGAGATGTTCTAGTGGTCCCTTAAAAATCTCTGAATCTATTACATTAGTGTCCATAGGCATCTAGGAGACTGAAATACACACTTGATCTGAACTATACTAGTTACATCCACTCTTTAACATGGTTATTATTGGTAGCAAGGGTCCCTATGGATTCTTTGACAGGTAAGACGGTGGTAAGCACATTGCTGCAGATGTTCTTCCCAGGTTATCTATTGCACAGTTTTATAACCATGACTTATGCGCGCGCGCGCACACACACACACACACACACACACACACAGTGCTATCATAAAAAAAAAATCCTTGTGCACACGAGTCAAGACAACTGTGCTAGAACCCAGCTACCAAGACCTGTATCTAAGCATACACACCAACTGTCGTAATCACACACCTGCTTCCATACGGGACTGTCATTGAAGTCAATCAGAGCGTTGCCATTAACTTCACTGAGAACAGCACTGAGCCAAAGTCAGTTAGTGACTCAGGGTGAGAGCCTAGCCCCATTGAAGTCAATGGCAAAACGGACTCCCATGGGGCCAAGATTTCACCCTGATTATTTTCCGAGCATTTAACTACTTTACTTAGTGGAACCTCACCTGGGTTTCTCGCTCGCTTCTTAATAAACTCACGTTTGAACTGTTGAACGGTTCAGCTGCACGTTGAGCAGTTGCATTGCTGTCATTTGCCAATAGGATGCATTATATCCTGCTTATGGTTTTTGTTGCATGATAGGCCAAATTACAAGGCAGAAATGAGGCCAATCATGATAAAGGAGATAAGTCTTTTAATCTAGTGCCTGAGTGTAATATGCGCTGAACAGATGCTATTTGTTCCCTGTCAGCTGTATTGAAATAAAAAGGCTCTCTCGTTCTAAAGAAGTGCTAAGGTTAACGAAAAAACCTCATGGGACAGTCTGATTGAAAAAATGTGAATTAGCCTCGTAAGTTTCTCTTTCTTTCATGGCAGCAATAAGCCTACACAAGTGAGGTGAACGGGGCTAGTTTAGGGTCCATAAGTGAAACCTGAAGAGGTTGTCTTTGGAACATCTGGGTTTTGCCTCTAGAGCAGCGGTAGGCAAACTATGGCACGGGTGCCAAAGGCGGCACATGAGCCGATTTGCAGTGGCACTCACACTGCCCGGGTCCTGGCCACCGGTCCGGGGGAGTCTGCGTTTTAATTTAAGTTTAAATGAAGCTTCTTAAACATTTTAAAAACCTTATTTACTTTACATACAATAATTGTTTAGTTATATATTATAGACTTATAGAAAGAGACCTTCTAAAAACGTTAAAATGTATTACTGGCACGCGAAACCTTAAATCAGAGTGAATAAATGAAGACTCGGCACACAGCTTCTGAAAGGTTGCTGACCCCTGCTCTAGAGTGTATGCAAAGCAAATCAGGGAACAGGACGGAGCTGTGCAGTGATGTAGGACCGAGTAGACTGTGAATGGCCTTTCATTGCACTAACTCGTTTAAAGCAGCACAGAGTTTATCGTGTTGTAAAAAGACCACTGCCCTCACACGCTGACCGACTGTGTTGCCCAGTGCCTCACACTGGAACTCTTAGGTTGGGCCTATGATAACAGATAATGTGACACTTCCCAAGAGGGGCCGCAAATGCTGGAGGTCACCGACAATAGCTTTCATTCCTGCACCAGCAGGCCACGCTGAACTTTTTTCCACACTGCTTTGTTTTATTTTATAGCTGCTGCTGCTGCCTGATTCTGAGCCCCTTTGCATTCTCCCAACATTGTTTCACCCCATATCATTACCTGAGTCACTAATCCGAGATGGATATCAGCCCCTCATTTGCTCTGGGCCAAGGGGGCAGTTGTTCCCCCCAGGCTTGGCTTTGCTCCCCATCAGACTATTCATAGGTCTATATGCACCACTCATTTCCCCCCCCCACTTTGCAGGATATAAGATAATCATATTGGATGGTCTAATTACTGACATGACTTTGCCCCGTCCCCTGAATTTTTCTGAAATGACACTTCTGTTTGAGAACTCCCAAGCCCCTGATGCTCTCATATAGGAAGAACTACCCATGTATGGGAGTGGAGATTGCATGAGTTTGCACTTCTAGTCTTTCCTTCTGTGGTTTCCCCCATGACATGGAGGTTCCACCCACATGGATCCCTAGATCTCATGGGGTCCAGTCCCGGGGGATCTACTAGAGATAAGGGGGAGGCTTCTGCATGAGATACCTCATTCCCACACTGTCAGACCACGCGACGAGATCCTTGGCACTGCCTGCAGAAGGTCTGTTACCAGGAGTTTCCCTGCACATGTCAGCATTGGGGCCAGAGAGCAATGAGCTCCAGTTATCATGGCTGGCGCAGAGAGCCCTTGAGGGCCATTATCTGCTGATGCAAGTTAGAGCAGCCCTGCAGTTGCTCTGACTTCATACCATCAGCCAATTCGGTCCCCAGCAGCCCCTGTGATCATGGGGCTGGAAAAGTGATGTAAAGCTACTTGTCCCCACCGGTGTGCAAATCACTGCGCTGGTGCAGCGGAGGCTCTAACCGTGTGCTTCCAATCAAAACCTACGGACCAAAAATATATTTGCATAACTTGTTCAGTGAATCATTCTGAAAAACCCAATACATCTGAGAAATTCAAGCACCCTCCATGGAAAATTCACAAAGAGATATATATCCATTAGCAGGCCTTGTCCTGGCTCCAATGACACAATACTTATGGGGTACTAAAGCAAACTGGTCTGTAATTCACAAGGAATCTTGCAGCTCTCCTTCACCCTTGCCTCCAGCTCCTCCGGCACCCTGGCATTAAACTTAGTACAACACTTAGTGCTGCAGAGATTAGGACCTCACCACAGGGTTCCATACAATGTGGCCTACTTAACACTAGCCAGTAATCTGGCATCATGTGCTGTATGGTTTGGCCGTACGTAAAAACATACACACAGCACTGATTATTTACCCCCCGCTTGTGAGTTCTGGTCTTTGCAGCAAGGGTCATCTTGTGCAGTTCGTTTCTGTTCTTAGAGGAACACTGCTCAGGGTCATAGTGAGAATTTGCCTGCAACAGAACCAGTCATTTACGAGAGAGACTGACGCAGAGTGGGGGGTTGCTATCATACAGCAGTCAGATGGGCTCTCTTACAAAAACGGATGTTAGTCCAGCACTTTGGCGACCAGGTGTGATGAGCCCCGTTGCTGTTTCCCTGCTGCTTTTACATCTGTTGCACTGGTAATTTTGAGGATTTTAGGAACCACAAACGTAAAAGTAACATGGAGCAGTTTCAATCTGTTCGGTGCCAAACGCAGCCCCCAACAATGTGTCACTCCAGCTAATTCGCTCCTGGGCTTCGACAGAGGGGTGAGGGGATCCTCCCCGGAGAGCTCCACCCCCACAAAGTCTGTGCAGCATGAGCGATGCTGTGGTAATGAAGGTGCTTTAAAGACTTAAGTGCCACCACAACAAGGCAGCAGACACTTTTGTGCAGAGATAGTACTTTAAAGCATAATGAAAACGGGTAGGAGGTGCGAGGGAGGGGAGAAAGACTGGGACTACAGATGCAAAGTGGTGTTGTGGGCGGGAAATAGAATTCTTGCATTTGTAAAAAGCACACCCTCTGAACGTTGCCACTGCACCCATTAAAATATACCCCAGGCTGGGGTATTAATCAGTCACAGCTCTCACTAGGCAAAGGACGCCTATGTTAGAAGGCTAACACACAGGGCCAGATTGGAATGCCCTAAGTCACACCAAGTAGTGTTTGATTTTTCAAGTTGCCCCATTGACTTAGTGGGACTGTGTGTGGTCCTATTCAAAGTGAGAAAGGCCCATACTGTGCCCTTTGCAATCTCCTGCTGAAAAGTGTTCTCTAAGAGCTATGGCTGACTATTCTACTGATCAAGCCAGAAAACGTGTTTAATAGAATTCGCACACAGAACACCGGCTGAACACTCTTCCAGACAGGGCACAGCAAACACCCCAGAAAGAGGTTTTAGTCTGCAGAGGAGATAACATCGGTTATTTTTATGAACAATAGTGTTTGCAGCGACTTTGCTGGAAGTGATCATACAAGTAAAGGGAGGAGCATTCGGCTTCCTATCAATAAACTCGGCAATCACTATAACTTAGAAAAAGGGGTTGCTATAAAAAATGTACAGGTTTTAATTTCTAGTTTAAATTAAGTTTACATTGAAAAGGGGCTGGGAGGGTGTAGCGAGGTGGTGGGATACCCCACAGCCCTGCTAAGGGCCGAATCTCCCCTAATACCATCAGCCAATTTGGTCCCCAGCAGCCCCTGTGATCATGGGGCTGGAAAAGTATTGTAAAGCTACTTGTCCCCACCGGTGTGCAAATCACTGCGCTGGTGCAGCGGAGGCTCTAACCGTGTGCTTCCAATCAAAACCTACGGACCAAAAATATATTTGCATAACTTGTTCAGTGAATCATTCTGAAAAAAACAATACATCCTCCATGCGCCAGCCCCGGCACTGACCCGGAAGTATAAAAGCCCACCTGCAGAGCTCAGTGGAGCACAAGCCGGCTGAGAGAGCAGACGTCTGTGGCCGAGCTCCCACTTGGGAGACAGCCGCAGGCCGCCTGCTGACTCACCAGGCCAGCCGAGCCTACCCCTCACCCGGTACCCTGAGGAGGACTGGCCAAGCCTGCCCCATTCTTGCTACCCCGAGGAGGAGCCAAGCCTGCCCTTTTCCAGCTATCCGGAGGAGGAGCCGAGCATACCCTTTGCTACCTACCCGGAGGAACCGATGCTGGTGGAGAGCACCGAGGACACGAGTACGGCCCAGGTACCCTACGAGGGGAGAGTGGAAGTAGCCTGGGGGCAGCCGACCCCAGTCTGGTTGCAGCACTGCCAGAGCCAATGTCAGTGGCCAGAACGTGGCCTTTAATTCTTCTAGCCGTGGAGCAGGTACTGCGCAGGCAGCAGTAATTCTAGCTCCTCCATACTGTCTTGCTGACTTGCCTTAAAGCAGATCAAACGGGAGCAGCTCTACCAGGGAAGGGGCAGTTTGTTCGCTATGCCTTGGTCACCGTGTAACGACTAACAAGGCTTCAAAGCTGGATGTGGTGAAATTTCTGATACAGTCTTGGTCCTCGACTGTAACCTGACTCAGTCATTTCACACAGGCCGTAACAGCGTTTAAATGCTTACTGACCTGGGCTGCATTTGAATTGATGAGCTAGAAGTCAAGACTCCATTCTGTTCCCCCTTTGTTGTATCTTAACTTGTCAACAAGTGTCCATTTGATTTACCTTTTAGGTAAGTTTTTACTACAGTTAGCCCAGCATTGTAACACACGGGCCAAGTCATTAAGGGAAATTGGGCGGCTTGCTCCGAAAAGGCACTCCTGGCTCAGAAATCGGCTTCTGACCTCCCTGCATCTGCTGTGTGAGAGTGAAACATGCTACGACCTAATTACAATTCCCAGCTGGTCTCGGCGGTGCTGGAAATTCAGACACAGAGCTCCTGAACAAAGTGTGTCAGCTGACTATGGTCAGCTCTGACTTACCAGAAGGGGAAGTGCAGACAGGGTCGGTATACACTAAATATACGTAAATGAATTTAAACCAGTGCTAAGCTCTACTAATGAGCACCGAGGCTGCATGCTCTGTACCCCACCTCCCTTCACCCACTACAAACACCCGGAATTAAGAGAGCCACCAAACACAGATAGGTTGTATTAAAAGAACTAAACAGTCACAGACAACATTATTTTGAAAAAAACATTTCTTTACTTGTTTTTATTAGCGCCAATTCACAAACCCCAATACACAGTTTTCCCTAAACTTAATTCTGGGGACACTCCTCATAGATTGGGGGGGGGGGGGAAGAGGGGGAGAAAAAAATATACAGAAAAGATCTTTGTTTGGTAACTAAAACTGTGCCAATGTTATTTTATTAATCCCTGAATGTTAAGCATTGACCTACTGCTGTCGAACATTCTATTCTGAATGGACAGGTCTGCTCTGCTCCATCTCTTGGGTTATGAAGCTAGAGCATCACAGAGCTGCCTTAGGGCCCCCCAGATGACTCAAGATGTTGTTTTTAAATGACCTTTAAGGGGGGGGGGGGAATAAAAAAGGCTGCTTGGATCCAGCAGCTGTTATTTTTGTAGTTGTTTAAAATAACCCCCGAGACCGCTGTATACAAAATAGTGAACAAATGTCCAGACCTTTTACTTCCCCCCCCCCCCGTTTACTGTTGCCATGATAACTTCAAAATATTCAAATCACGTTGGATCAAATTTTAAAGAAGGGGGAAGGTGGAGGTGCAGCACAGCAACCATCAAGCAATGTTTAAGGCAAATTTACTTCTTCCCATTGATTAAGAGTTGAAAACGAGATTTGTTTTTTTTTTTAAACTGCTAAGCATCATTATCGCCACTGGACATCTAAGCTCAGGTAATTTAATCAAAGTTTAAGTGGCGTCAACTCAAGTAGATCTGAATATCGAAGAAGGAAAATTATGTAGTCCCAAGAATACCATCAGGAACTTTAAAAAAATGCCGTATGTGCACAATTTCTAGAGATTTTTCTCCTGGTGGTAACTGGAGCCCACTTTGAACCCCATTAAAATGCGAACACATACCAAAAAAAAAAAAAAAAAAAAAAAATTATAATGGCAGGCCTGTAAGAACAGCAAGGTTGACTATGACTATGCAGGGCCAAACAGAAAGGTAAACCAACATGTTATAGAAAGCATCAGCATCTGCTTGGGGCTGAGTTACTTGTGCAACTTTTGTAAAAAATAAAAACAACTCATATGGAAGAGGGAAATGGAATGGAAAATAAAAGTCCATTTTGGGAGAAGGGAAGGGACTTCTTAGGTGCACACAAATAAGCCGTGTCTTCTCTCGTTCGCCTCATCAGAATTTAGTTGGGTGGTTGTGCTTTGCCCCTCCCTTCCTGATCCAGGCAGATGGTACCATGTGGCTAGAGCATTCACTCGTTCTGGGCATCATAATTAGCACCCCCGGCTTTCTTCAGCTCATTCTTGATGTACTCCTCCTCCAGCTCTTTGTAGTCGCTGATCACAAATTCTTTGGCAAAGTTCTAAAAGAGATAGAGAAAAGGGGAATGGCGTTAATTACTTGGGGACCAGAAACTGTCCAGCTGTGTAAACACTGGGAGGCTGTGTGGCCCAGGACACCGAAGGTTTAGGTAGATGCAGGTTGCAACTCTTTCTCCTACACTTTATCTATTTAGCCTGCAAGCTCTTTGGAGCAGAGAGTATCTCAGGGGAGGGCAAACTTTTTGGCCTGAGGGCCACAATTGGGTATGGAAATTGTATGGCGGGCTATGAATGCTCACAAAATTAACAATTCAGAGACATTCAAATAAACTTTATTTAATAAAGATACATTTTAGTGGAAATAAACATTAAACCTTACTTACTATTACAAATATACATACAAAACAACCTATTACGATAATTATACCAAACTTACCCCCTTTCCATGCCCTCTTTGATTAATGTGAACAATGCAGCTGGCACTCCCTGGCCAACTACTCTTTGTTTTATCTTCAACAAGGAAAATTAACACTACTAAAACACCAGAGTCACCCAAGCCAACAAGTAGCAGGCATGTGAGCTTACACGTTCCAGGCTCGGATGGCGCGTGAGGTGCGTTTGGTTTGTGCAGCTACAGTAACACACGTGCTCTCACGCAGGTCCGGCACACATGGGAGCGCCAGAGCGGGGCAAGCCGCCGACCCCGCTCCCCGGCTGGAGCGCAGCAAGCCCCCAACCCCGCTCCTATGGGGCCAGATTAAAAGGTCTGAGGGGCTGGATACGGCCTGCGGACCGTAGTTTGCCCACCCCTGGACTCTCTTACTATGCCCTGTGCATAATGGAGTCCTTGCTTGGTGCTTTTAAGTGCTACTGTAATAGAGATAAAAAGGCCTTTTTAGAGATATGGGACTTTGAAAAAAAGACTAGTTCTTATCCCAAGTGCAGTACAGGTAAGATTCTTCATTGAAGCCATTAATAGCATCTTGGACACTGCATAATCATATCTATAAATTACAATGATGTAGCCAATCAATGCAGGAAAGCCAGTATGACTGAAGACAGAACATAATTAGGTTCCCAGCAGAACAAACCTCTTGCAGATATTTTTGTTGTCACTGTCTGCCAGGGTCCCCCACCCTCATCACCCTTCCCCCAGAACCTTTGTGGCAAGAACAACCGGCCCATTTTGCTCAGCCCGCCTGTTTGAAAACTGAAGGGATCAGAAGCACTTTGTCATCACGAATTAATGTGAATGTGCATTTGAAAGTGAAGTTTTTAATTGGTATTTCTGAGACCATTAGCAAGAGGCCATCCTGATCAGAAAAATCATTTCATGATCTGTGTGGGAGGCTAATTTCCATATCGCTGGGATATGAATAATAAAAAAATCACAGCCTCTGACAGTTAACCCTCCTCCCTCCCCCACTTTTTAATTGCTTTACAGTCAGACATTGGGATCTTACGCTGGCCTGGTGTCACCACAGCTACTTTAAACAACTGCTGTCATCATTCCACTCTCGTCCCAGGCTGGGCGTGGCCAATGCAAGAGAAAAGCTGTTTTAAAGACTTTCTGCAGATTAATTAAGAAGAGCAGGAACTACTGCCGTTCGATCCAGCAGGCTGCTGGGCTCAGGAAGGCTGTCCCAGTGGTTAGGGCACTAGCCTTGGACTTGAGAGACCCGGGTCAATTCCCTGCTCTGCCACCAACATCCAGTGTGACATTGGGCAAAACACTTAGCCTTTGTGCCTCAGTTCTCCCATCTGTACAATAGGGATAACAGAACTGCCCTAACCTCACTCCGGTGTTGAGGATAAATCGATTAAACAGTGAGGTGCTTGGTTGCCACAGCAGTGGGGGCCATAGAAGTATCTAATAGATGAACTGATGTCTTGAACTGGCTTCTGAAGCATCTAGTTTCAGTGACTGAAGGAGACAGGGTACTGGACTAAAGGGACCTCGGCTCTGATCCAGCCTGGTAATTCCCAAATGTTCTCTAGTCTTTCTACCGAAGGTTAACGCAATATAAACTATTCTTTGGGACACTGGCTGTTGGTGCCACAGCACAGAGATTCAGAAGAGCTGCAGAAGTATATGCAGCTCACAGGAAGGCTCACAGTGAAACCCTAAAGCTATCTGTTGCCGGGGGTCTCGTGTAAAAAGGTTTTTCAGAACAGACTGTGAAAGAGGTTCCCCAGCACCTCTGGGATACTAGTGCTACTATACTAAAGCAAGTCTACTGGTGCTGATTCAGCATTTTCAGATCACTAGTGAAATGTACTTCTGCTTCTGCAGGGGTTGGGTGCGCACACGCACACACACACAAATTGCCTCTTGCTTCATATTTTCTCTTCGCTCCCTAAACCTAACCACTTCCCACGGCTGCAAGCATTTCATTTATCCTTTCCCCATTTCAGACACTAACATCTATCAGACAATTAAACAAAAAGATTACATTCCCTTGTCCTCTGTGGGGCCGTGGATACTTAACAGCAACGGCACTGCTGACAAAAAGCCTGATCTCCCAGCTGGACCGCATCAAGAAGTCAGCAGCGCCAGGATTCCTAGTAAATGAAAGCCCAAAACCCCAGAAGAGGAAGCCTCGCAGAACTAGGCAAGGCTTTCAGAGGGAAGCAGTCATCTTGTTTGGGTGTAAACTGTTCTGGAACAGACCAGCCAAGACTGTCCGTCTGTGTATAGGGAAGAAGTGGGTTTTATATTGACATCAAATTCTACACTACATGGAGAGCTTTCATTTTGGCTGTTTCTCAAGAGCCTCAATTTGTACTGGGGGGAGGAAGGGAGAGAAAAGGGTCAGTTTGGAAAAGATTTGCCACTTTTTTCATGCAATGGAAAAGGAAGGCCCGCAGGCCGCGACTGATCCTGTTTCACACTGCAGGGAACCTCACTATTTAAAAGATACTTGAAAGAAAAAAGCTTATAGCAGCTAAGTGACGCCTGGTCCGCTCTGCTTTAGTTTAAATCGTGGTCAGAAGGAATTCTGGAAAATTACAATTGTTTGGCAGCACTTCAGGCTCCCAGATCAAACCAGTTCCCCTTAGCCCCATCATCAGTTCCTTTCTGGTACAGGATAGACCAGCGCTATCTTCCCAGAAAGGAACTGACAGATTGTGACTATTTAAAATTAGGTGTTTTATGTTGACAAGGGAGAAACCCAGGAGCACTTAATCCAGCTCTGCTCAGGGGTCTGGAATACAGAAGGGGGAAGGGACTATTTTAAGGCATTCAAGTTCCATGAGGATTTACCCAGCTAAGAAACCCAAAGAGCCATTGTACTTGCAATTATTCTGCGTGAAGCTCTGTAGAGGGGCTCAGCTTTTGTTAATCCCAAGCAAACAGAGTCCTATCAAGTTGCTGTTCACTGCACTGTATTACCACACACACCCCTTGTGAGCTTAGCAGTTTCAGTCTGTTTCCCACTGGGTTAGTAAACCTTCCCCCTCTCCAACACAAAAGCTTGCCAGTGCCAGGGTTACGTTAAAAAAAGGTAAGTCTTTACATAGTCTTTAATGAGAGTTGTAGCTGGCCCATAAATGCCTTTTAAAAACAAACAAAAAAAACCACACACCACTATGCCTCCGTGCAAAATGTGCAAATGAAGCACAGAATCATAAAAATGTAGGACTGGAAGGGACCTTGCTGGGTCATCTAGTCCAGTCCCCTGATGAGACTTTTCCTCAACAGCCAGCTCTGCAAGTTCAGCCTGGATTCTGAAATTCATGTTGGATTCTTTCCTGCTTTATGCATCATCATGAACCCTGAGCCAAACGATGTGTATTCTACATTAGGTGCAGTTATGCTGCTGCTGTGGCATTATCTATAAGCCGCAGCACAGCTGGGACAGAATTAGTGCTGAAGGATGTAGAATACCATGAGTTATTTCAGTTCTTTGTCAGTTGCCAATGACTGGAAAGAATTTAACAGAATGGAGTACTGGTCCCCCCATATCAGAGTTGAAGTATGAGAACAGGGAGGGGGAGGGTCTTACATTGCCACGCCTACCTCAATATTAGCGTTTTAGGGGATAGTAGAAGGGTAGGGAAGGTGAGAGAAGAAAATAAAGATTAAACAGAGTGAAGTAAAACCCAAAACATAATGCAACACAGACAATCAGTGGAGCTGGTCAAAACGTTCTCAGTTTCAACTGACAGTTTTTTGCCCCAATTTCAACAAAAACAGGGAGGAAAAGGGATGTGATAAAACAAAGAATAATTGTATTTCCTTTTGGACCTGCTCTAAAAAACTACACCAAGCTAAGCAAAAAAATAAGTGAGAATCCATCTGCAGCAGTTAGAGGAACACACAATGTTTCTCCATTAAATATCTGTTCAAAAGATACAAGGGAAATGTTTTGTTGTAATTGGACAGAGTTTGAGCAGATGCACAGGACACAGCATGCAGGGTTAGAATGAGTTCCCCTAAGTTATCAGGGTCTGACAGAACTTGGTGAGGCAGGTTTACACCCTCAGTTTATTCTGTGCTTCTTAGGCCTTGGCTACACTCGGGAATTCGAGTGTAGTCGCGCCACCAGCGCTGTGAGAGAGCTCTCGCAGAGCTGTATGTATTCCACCTCTCTGAGGGGAGTAGCGTGCAGTGCTGCGAGCGAGCGTGCAGCGCTGCAGGCTCGGATTACACTGGCGCTTTACAGCGCTGCACTCGGGGGGGTGTTTTCACACCCCTGAGCGCAGCAAGTTGCAGTGCTGTACAGCACCAGTGTAGCCAAGGCCTTAGCTATCCCTATCCTATTATATGGCTGAGATGCCGCCTGTGATGGCTTTTTTACCCTAGAAGTGTAATCTGGGTCACCGCCATAATTAAGGCTTTACTTTGTACCTTTCTGTCTGCAGACACTGTCAGGGGTGTGCACGGTTCTTTGCGCTGGCTTCCTGTTCACTTCCAGGTGCAAGTCTAGTTGCTAGGGAACCTCTTTAAGGCCTGAATGGCCTGGCACACAGGTGATAGAGAGGAACTGTGGTTCAGTGATTTGGGTGCTTCCCTGAGAATCTGGAGACCTGAGTTCAACTTCCTGCTACCAAAGCTGTCCTCTGTGACCTTGTACATGCCACTTAGGGCAAGGTTAAAATAAGGCACAGAGGGATTAAGGGCCAGAGTTCCCCATTTGTAAAATAGGAACACCACCTTCCCCACAAGGGTGAGGGGAGGAGAGAATAAATACATTAAGAGATGGTGAGATGCTCACATACTACAATAATGGGGCCATACAAGTATCTTAGATATAGCTGACACCACCTCCTGCCCTATATTCCCTCATGCCAACGAAGAGTTGTTGGTTCCTGGGATTAGACGGGACAGCAGGACTTTCCCAGCTAAGGGCTCTCCCCTCTGGAATTCATCATCCTGACTGTAGAGAGCACACAGGATGGTCCTACTTGGTATAGCCTAGGAGTGATCTTTGCTTGGCTTAATGCAGCTCATGGTTTGGTTAGAGCTTGCTTGGTTATAGCAGCCCTGCTTCAGTGCGGAGTGGCCTAGAGCAATTCGGTATGTGTTACAAGAGACTAAGAGGGTGTTAGTCTGCAGTGAGTCTGTTAACCCTTTCACATTTAATTCAATGTTGCCAGGTACAATATATACATATCATTCTTACTGACATGTAGAGATTTCCCCTGCCCCATGCCGAAGGTGAGCCACGTATTTCTTGCCAGCTCGACTATCCATACAATGTAAAATCTCCAAAATTAGCAGAGAAGGCTGGATTGCTGCCACCTTTGCTTCAAACTGCAGCCTTCATGCAGCATGATAAGTGCCAATCTTTGCTTGCAGGACATGCTGCTGCATCTCAAACCAAACAGAGTCACTGACATCAGCTTATTCCCAATACAGTACCAATAAGTGTATGAACTCAGGAACGGACAAACCAGGTTAGAAAAGCACCTGCTTAGGTGTCTATGCCTTACGCCGAACCTCATTGAGGTTCATTTACCCCCCGCTCCCTTCCTCCAGACATCACTTACTCCTGACCCTACAGTGACAACTTTTCTGCAAGGGATAGATGAGTGACTCTGGGGCAGTGGCATCCAGTAACCCCTCCATCAGAGGCTCCCACTTAGAGAAGCTTTGCTACCCCCAGCATGCATTGTGACCCTTTCTCCCCCCCAGGAGCTGCTAATCACAGCAAGGTGGGGGCGGGGGTGATAAGGGTTCCCAATAGAGTTGGAACACAGAAGTCCACAAGCATCAGGCTTTAGTCAGATTTCTGTTCTAGCATCAGAGCTCCTTTTACCCCGCCCCGGGAGGATGGGAAGAAGGGAGGGGGCTATAAGAGACAGGAAGGAAAGTCCTCCCTCTCTGTCCCACACCACGCCCAGTTTTCTAATTCCTTTCAAATGAATGTCAGAACAGACGTCCCTGATCCAGGCACAAAGCAGAACTCTGGCTCTGGGTCCTGGGGCTGTTCGCAAAACTCTTGATTTGCTCCCCCCCCAAAAATTTCTTTACAACCTCAGCAGAGCCTTTACAGGGAATTGCAGCTTTTGTATTCGCTCCAGAGCCACCAGTGAGCCTATAGATAACGGAAACAACGTGGCGGTTATCTTCGTGGACAGCAGGACTCAGCAATAACCGGAGCATCTTTGCTTTGCCTCTTGAATCATTTTACACAATACACAAAATAAAGTGTATACAATGCACTACAACATGGGAATGCATCGTACCCTCTGCTCTGCCTTTTGAGTGCTCAGCGGAGGAGAAAGCAATAGAGACCAAGGCCCAGATCCTGCGAGCTGATCCAGGCAGGCCCTTCTGCCTGCCTAGAGCACCACTGACCTCCACGGGACTTTACATGGAGGCAAGGGTCCACCCAGCTGGTCAGATTGCAGGACTGGGGCCTGTCTCTCCCACTTAGAGACAAGGGACTTATGCAACATTTCTGACCTGCTCTCCTCTGCTAAACATCAGTATGGAAGAAACTTTGCGAAGGATTCTCCCTCCCATATGGCCTTTGAATGCTCTAATATAGGGGCCACAAAAGCTCCTTAGCTAACCAAGGCAGAATTTGCTTGGGGCAGGGATTGTGTACAATTGGGCTGCCTTGCAGAGGCCCCCTTATAAGTCCTGGCATAAAGGGCGTGGCAGGGCCCAGGGCAGAAGGAAAGTCATTGTAATACATACACCTATGCAGAGGATGAGTTACAGCAGCTCCTGGCTGCTTTAAAATTATGCCAGGTGGCTTGCAGTGGGCCCCACAGCAGCTCAGAATCTTCCCTGGAGGCACAATACAGAATTCCACCCCTTATGTCTACAGGAGGCAGCTGCTGGTTTATGTCCAGTTCAGATGCAACCTAGAGGAGACATGTTCTGGGTGACCTTGGGCACGTCCCATACTCTCTGTGTGCCTCAAGTCCCTATCTGTACAAAGGGGATAGAATACTTCCTTCCTCTCACTCTTTGTCTTGTCTATTTAGTTTGCCAGCAGGTTAGGGTAAAGACCATCTCTCACCATGTCTGTGTGCGTTGCCCCGCATAATGGAGCCTTGATCCTGAATGGGGTTTCTAGGCACTAGAATAATAGAGGGGAGTTATTGCATTGTAGCCAGTGCCACAGCCACAAAGGCACTGGCCCTACACTATAGGTGAGGCCATTTCAAATGCAACATTTGCCAACCTTGGTATCCACCAATTCTGACCGTAGGGAGAAGCCAGTACCATCCTCTAGGAAATGTGGACCCGACCAATGACAACTGTATCTGAGCTGATCTCTAACTTCTTGCAAAAGGTCTTAGATAGGAAAAGTTAGACCACGGTGTCAAAAACTGGATTACTGAATATTGTTTATTGTGGGCTGAGAACATTAGACACTGAACTATCCTTATTAGACCAGGACTATGAGGTGGAGGAATTCCATCTCCATTTGTTATAGCTATTATGTTAAAACACCGGCAGAAAAAAAAAAAAAGGTATTAAAAATGGTCATGTTAAGACAGAAGCAGAACTACTGTTTGAGTTAACAGATGCTATCCACCCAGTCTCACTTGGGAGATGCCGATTCATATTCGCTAGAGGCAGCACACATTACTCTGAAGGCCTGGTTATCACACTGTCTCATTAAACAATTGTCTGTGCTAGCATTTGAAGTGTTGCACAACATGCACACGCACACACACACACAGAGCTCAGTTCAGAGTGACGGCTCATCACTCTGATCTTAAAAGGAAGCAGCTTCCACTTTACACCTTACAAGTCTGCATGGTGACAGGCCGCCTCTCACCCTATAAAAAAAGGGTAATTTGCCTTGCCATTTTCAGTGGCGTTGAAATAAGATTTCAGCCTGGTAATATAGAATGTGATGATCTGCTAAGCCCGCAGCTCCTCTCTCAGGGTACTTAGTTCTATGAATCACGGTAAATTACAGTCAGCAGCCTTTCTTCGCTTACCACATCAGTGCATTTTCATCACCCCTCACCTCCACTTTGGCAGCAGACACGGTCTGATCTAAAGACAACTTCATTTGCAATTTAGAGAGCGTGACCTCAGATCTTGTTTTCAGTATTTTAGCCATTTCAGTTTCCCAACAGTAGAAGCAATGAAGAGAAGATGAATTATTCATACCCAAGAGGACAGTGAACATTTAAGGCCCAGATCCTCTGGTGCTGTAGCCCAGGAGGACACAGCACAAGGAAGTGTGTGAGTAAAAGTGTCCTTAAGACACCTTTGTACTGCCCCAGCTGTGTGCGAGTCTGGCCATACAACAGAAGTGAAAGCTGCCTGAAGGTTACCTTCACTCGTGATCGTTCCCCTTTATTCGACATTGGTGAGGCCTCATCTGGAGTACTGTGTCCAGTTTTGGGCCCCACAGTACAAGAAGGATGTGGAAAAATTGGAAAGAGTCCAGCGGAGGGCAACAAAAATGATTAGGGCGCTGGAGCACATGACTTATGAGGAGAGGCTGAGGGAACTGGGACAGCTTAGTCTCCAGAAGAGAAGGATGAGGGGGGGATTTGATAGCTGCTTTCAACTACCTGAAAGGGGGTTCCAAAGAGGATGGAGCTCGGCTGTTCTCAGTGGTGGCAGATGACAGAACAAGGAGCAATGGTCTCAAGTTGCAGTGGGGGAGGTCTAGGTTGGATATTAGGAAACACTATTTCACTAGGAGGGTGGTGAAGTGCTGGAATGGGTTACCTAGGGAGGTGGTGGAATCTCCTTCCTTGGAGGTTTTTAAGGCCCGGCTTGACAAAGCCCGGGCTGGGATGATTTAGTTGGGAATTGGTCCTGCTTTGAGCAGGGGGTTGGACTAGATGACCTCCTGAGGTCCCTTCCAACCCTGATATTCGATGAGCTGTCAACAGTCCCAGGCAGGCAACACAGCAACTAAGGGATCAGTGGAGTCTCTTATCCAGCAACATCCCCTATCGCCCCCACGGGGAATAAATATGGAGCAACAGTGGCTCTATGCCAGAGGTTGATCACCCTATGCTGGAGTGGGCTTCCAGCAGTCATTACAGCACAGATGAAGTCCCTGGGTGGAAGTGACCCAGTAGTGGCCATTCCACCAGCTTGTAGGGATGCTTTGCACAGCTGGTGCAGTGCAGAGTAGCCAGGCGTCTTTCCCCTCCCCACTTCAAAAAAACAAATTGATTGTTAAATGCAAAACAGAACTCAACAAGTTTGTCTTCAAACCCCAGCAATTTCCTCATCCAAAGGAATTCCGTGAATATTTGCTCATAAAAATCGAGTGGCTTTCCACCCAAATTTGCTTTAGACAGACAACAGAGCATATGACTTTCTGGGCAGGAATGCTGGAGGAAACCGTGAATAGTCAAGGTTTCCAGAAGGTAAATGTTGAACTAGCAAATGTGAGCATTCGCACCAGGCATGCATCCAACCAGGGACTGGGAATCCCTTTATTTATACAGAGCCATGGAAGAGCTTGGTGTTTACAGAACAAAGATTTCCTACTCTGAGGAGCTTAAAACCCTAAGTTAAGATGAGAATAACATAGATGAAGGAAGAGAAAAAAAGGAGTTTCCCTGCAGCAAGGAGAACTAAGACTTTTTTTAAATGAATCTCTACAATCTGCAGAAAGGGAGGAGGCCACCAGAGAAAGGCTGGTACTACCAGCCTCCTGCTCTCTTTGGACACCCCTTTTGCAAACAAGAGCAGACAGGCGAGCCAAGGCAAGTAGCACATGTGCGGACATTGCAGCAGCAATCAGAGAGAGGCTGGACCTGATCATTCACGGCCCTGCATCTCATGGAGTCATCTATACCAGCTCAAAGGCGAGTGCAAAGTGGGTGTAAAATCAGCATGGTAGCATTTGACAGCCTGGCTTCCAGAGGTGTGGGGCAAGGCACTGTTAGGACCCCGGTGCACAGGGCGGTCATTAGTCATTAGCACAGTTGCCCATTTTAAAACCCAAATGGAGCCTTCCCCCCCCCCCTTGTTCCCCCCCCCCTTTTTAAGGTAAAAAGACAGCCCTCCTGTGCCAAGACCATGTGTGCCAAATTTCATCATGGAGGAAACAGAGTGAAGACTCATGGCCCTCAGAACAGCTCGAAACATAAACAGCTCGAAACAGCATCAACTACCCTAGTGCAGTGGTTCTCAAACTAGGGCCGCTGCTTGTTCAGGGAAAGCCCCTGGCCGGCCGGGCCAGTTTGTTTACCTGCCGCGTCTGCCGGTTTGGCCGATTGCAGCTCCCAGTGGCTGTGGTTCGCTGCTCCAGGCCAATGGGAGCTGTGGGAAGCAGCGCGGGCTGAGGGATGTACTGACTGCCACTTCCTTCAGCCCCCATTGGCCCGGAGCAGTGAACCGCAGCCACTGGGAGCCGCGATTGTTTACCTGCCGCGTCTGCAGGTTCAGCCAAACAGGCCCGGCCCGCCAGGGGCTTTCCTTACACAAGTGGCGGCCCTAGTTTGAGAACCACTGCCCTAGCGCACGCTGTACCTTTCCACATTTCCTGGGTGCTCCTGAGCAAGGCAGGTCAAAACAATCGTTACAGAAACGGAGACAGCCAATAGGTTGGATGTGTATTTGAGCACCAAGAGACAGAACTCAATTATTAAAGCAGGTAAATCTAGGAGAGGGCTTGGCTTTTTAAGCGACACAAAAAGTTTAAAGTGCAACACTAGTGTATAATTTTAAGTGAACAAGTGGGGCCTACTCAATCAGGCTGCCAAACCTGCAGCCACAGATCCACCCAGCCTGGGTCAGCTTTATCAATGGGACCTTTGCATCAAAAAGCACCAAGTGTCCTGTGTTCGATCTTTGCTATTATAAATGGTGGCCTACGGTAGGATTTGAACCACTATGGATCTCTGAAATTTGGGGTGAGCTCCTTCAGCCAGGAGAGTGTGTAATCCACACTAGTCCGGTGTAAATCTTTGTCCCCCTCTCGTGGTTGGACTGCATACATAGGTTTGAGGCGGTTACTGCTCCTAATTGATTGGACTTGGTCCGCCGGCTTAAGTGCTAGAGGTTTATGCTTTTAGATTCAGAAGTCCCCATGAATTACCCAGCCATTCCCACACCACAAGGTGTGCAGCATGAGATGGAGTATGCTGACAGAGCTCCATCAAGTTAATTTGAACTCCAACAAGCTATACCGCAGGAGTCTCCACTCGCCCCTTAATAGCATGTTAAAAGGCACCCGTTCTGGGTGCATGTCTGCATGCCATCCAGCCCTACTCCAAACCCATCCTCAGCTGACTTTGCAGAAGGGTTTGGGGCAAGTCACAGACCTGAATGTTGGCTTTCCAGCTGTGGTAGAGGGATGGGGGTGGAAACTGAATAGCCTGACAAAGGACCCACCCAAGGTTTACTTGAACTCCTCCAGTATAATAAGCACAGAGTGTCTGGACCTTTTGCCATAGTTTAAGATGAGGGATTTCAGCTCCACTGAAGTCAATGCAAATGCGCTGATTTCCATCAGTTGAGGATCTGGCCCAGTAATTTTACAATTCTTGAAATAGCACTTCATAAAATACAGAGCAACTGCAGCCACTTCCAGGAGAGGACCCACAAGAAGGCAAAGCACAAAGAAAGGGCAGGCCAGTTCCACTTGCTTTTAGGATCTCGACAGAAGCACAGTGCCTATTGGCATTTGTTCAGCTTTGAACAGTGCTCAGCCCGTTGCTTGTAAATACATCTATAGCGTATCATAGAACCATAGAGTTAGAAGGGACCTGCCAAGACGCGGGATTTGTTGTGTCTAAAGCATCCAAGACAGGCTATCCAGCCTCCTCTTGAAAACCTCCAGTGAAGGAGCTTCCACAATCTCCCAAGCAGTCTGTTCCCCTTGTCCTACTGTTCTTACAGTTAGGAAGTTTTTCCAGAGATTGAAATCTGCTCTGCTGTAGTTTGAACCCATTGCCTCTTGTCGTGCCCTGTGTGGCAAAAAAGAACCACTTTTCTCCATCTTTTTTTATGGCGGCATTTCAAGTATTTGAAGACCTCTATCATGTCCCCTCTTAATCTCCTCTTTTCCAAACTAAACATAGCCCGTTCCTTCAGCCTTTGCTCAGATGACTTACATTCCATCCCTTGGATCAGCTTTGTTGCTTGCCTCTGGATCCTTTCCAGTTTCTCTACATCCTTTCTACACATTGGTTACCAAATCTGGACATAGTACTCCAACCAAGGCCTAACCAGCTCCGAGTAGAGCAGTACTATCACCTCCCATGACTCGCATGCTTTGCCTCTGTTAATCATAGGATTAAAAGGTACTGCAAGGGTCATCTAGTCTAACCCTCCTGCAACTCTCCAAGAATACCCAAGCAGGACTCCTTCTCATTGGAACTTGGGTCTTAGAGAGAGGAAGGTGGACTTTCACAAATATTATACCACAGCAAGTGCCCTTCACATTTTACTCCAGGGTCTACTGACTGTTGTTAGAAACTGAGAGACTTGTTCTAATCATTCAAACTCAAAGCTGTTATCTGCTACACAAAAAACACCTTGTGCCATACTGCTAATTCTGAAGGCATCCCCTGTGTTAAGTATGGGTAGAATACACAACTAAGTGTACATAGGGGGCCAGCCTGCAAGAGAAGCCACAAAACAGTGAGCAGCTCACACAGCTGGGTTTTTTTTTTTTAATGTTATTTCTCTTTCTAGAGCTCCTGTTATCCCACCCAGGGAACCAAAACTGGATAAAACTTGTGCTTTCTTGGCAACAAATAAATAAATAAATAGATTAATATTTCTGCTTGCAACCAATTTCATATTAATAAAGCTTTGCTTCATCGCTACCATTGATAGGGGTAAACCTTCTGTTTCAGCATGAATCCTTCACTGTAGTTCCCATGTTGGGAGGTGCAGCATAAATGGGTATTTCCTAGGAAGGCGTTTGAATTTCAGCCGGCCTGCCCCATTTTTGAGTTATTTGTAGGTTAAAATCATTAAGTCAACAAACATTACACAGTAAATGGAAGGGACCGTCATTTTCATCCTGCACACTCCGCTCTCAAAGAGCTTTCTTAATGTAGACAAATACTATGGGACAAGGTTGTTACAAGGAGGAGGATGAAAAACTGTTCTCATTAACCTCTGAGGATAGGACAAGAAGCAATGGGCTTAAATTGCAGCACGGGCAGTTTAAACTGGACATTAGGCAAAACTATAATGCTGACAATTGACCCATACAACAGTCCATAACTTCCTGTTACATGTCATTTGAACTTGATTGGTTGCCTGTTTAATAGCCTGTTTGATTTAATAGGCTATTGGAGAGTTAACCACTCTTGGCTTTGACGTAAAGCTTTGATCTTCTTTCTGAAAACTTCCTAACTGTCAGGGTAGTTAAGCACTGGAACAAATTGCATAGGGAAGTTGTGAAATCTCAGTCATTGGAGATTTTTAAGAACAGGTTGGACAAACACCTGTCAGGCATGGTCTAGTTATTACTTAGTTCTGCCTTGAGTGCAGAGGATTGGACTAGATGACCTGTTTGAGGTCCCGTCCGATCTCTATGATTTTCAATATTCAGCCTGTTCTGACAGCTCAATGAGAAAGGGTATTCTGAGGCACCAGAAAGAGGCAGTACATTTAGGGAACTTGTTATAAAGATGGGTCCCACCATAAACATTTCTTCAGCGGAAGCAAATGCTGAACTGTAAATCTATTCAGTCATAGTTGTGCTGCTGTTGGCTAGGATACCCTTGCGTACAACAGCGGTAGGAACATTTTTGGTGGTCCCTTCTTGCTTTAAACTCTAAGACTATTTTAACACCTAATTCTGACACAGTGCTTTCAGCAATAGATTTCAAAGCCCTTTACTAAGGAGGTCAGTATCATCATTCCCATTTTACAGATGGGGAAACTGAGGCACGGAGCAGGGACATGACTTGCCCAGGATTACTCTGTAGGCCAGTGGAAGAGCTGGGAATAGAACCCCGGTCTCCTGACTCCCAGTCCAGTGCCCTCTCCACTTCTATCTATTTTAGATGACAGGATCTGATATTTTAGTCACAGCATTCCACAATGCAGTTCTCTAACAGCTGAAGTTCCCCTACTCCTTGATTTAAGTCTACTAAGGTCCATTGAACTTGAATTTTGTGAGAGCACAATGCTGTGTCAGAATGTCCTAGGCATGCGCTAAATGGTTAAATTATAGGTTGTGCTTGGACAGACAAATTCCACTGGGGAAACTTTCTGAGATGTGTGTATTAAGCACACATCTCCATGTTCCTGTTACACCCAATGCCAAACAGGAAACTATTCAAATCTAGTTAACTATTAAAAGTTGCTTGTTAATTAATACCGATTGCAAGCCCAGCCTTGCAGTCTATTGTCTCTGTAGAGTGAGATAACCTGGAGCCTTCTGTGGTCTAAAATAAAATAAAAATCACTGAAACAATTAGCACGGCAGTCTCTTTCCTATTCTCTTTATCCAATTTAAACTACCAGTGCGCTGCTATACATGCCTCAATATTAAGCTGTTTTTATATCAGACAGAGAAAGAACAGGGGCTAAGAGATATGCTTACCCAGGCAAGGACTGGTATGCATACTTTTATTGCTCTCCTTACAGCCATAAGTGTTGGTGACAGCTGAGAGTCCAAAGGAGCTAATTTTTAACTGAGCATGCAAAGGGCAGATTGAGTCTTGGTGATGGTAAGGAGCGTGAAAAGTTAAAGCTTTAAAAAGAGAATAGTTTTCTAAGGCTGACCAAATTTCCCTCTTCCCACCCCATGCTCTCGAAAGGCTAGAAGCAGTGCAGGTCAGAAAGGTGGCATTACCTGTACTACTTCTTTGACCAGAGTTTTGTCAGTCCCGGTTTTGGCTCTCTGCAGGCCGCTAACGTTCTCTCCGATCCAAGTGATGAGGGCAAACTTGACTCGCTTGCTCATGGCATCCCCAGTGGTAAATCGGACAAATCCAAACAACCTGATATCATCTATAAAAACAAAGAAACAAAAAGGAGAAGTCATTAGAAGGGAGACAAAATATTACCTCACTAAAGAATTAATCTCAGTCGATTCTGAGCATAGCCAGGTAGTCTCCTGATCTCTATTCTAATAGTGTTGTGTTGGTAATTCAGAAGATGTGTACACACACGTACGCACATGTGTAGGATATCTTTTTCCCATATTAGATCTGCCTTTCGCTATTGCACACTCACTGATTAGGAGTTACCTGACTGGCACAGCTGTACCATGCCAGCTGCTACGCTGTTAAGTTTGGAAGCGAGGAACACACTCACAATTGGCCAGGTCTTTCGAGTCCACACAGCTGACCTGGATGATGCATTTAGTGTTCAGCATGCAGGAAAGTGAAGACATTGATCACTGGCCCTTATGCTGCAAGCTGCTCTGGGAAGGTAGGAATCCACCTGTGCAAGGCAGTTTGCAGGACAGGAGACTTATGACCAGATGCACACCCAAGCCTGATTGGATAAGCAATGAGAAAGACTAGTCAAGACCACAAGTTATGTAACAGTGACTGCACAGCAACCAAAAGAACCATACCATATAGACCAAAGAAACAGCTCACTGAACAAAAACCAAGACCAGTAGTTGCTGAGGGTTAGACACATCAGTGGGCTGGTGTGCTGATTTCCCAGCCCACAAAATAAGACAGTCAGGCAGCCTTCAGTCGGTTGTGATCCCTTCTTCCTGGTGGAACTTACGAAGAGTCCAAACAGAACAACAAAACACAGGGTCATAACAAGACAAAGACGGCAACTACAACCACCAGTCTCCATACATAGACCTGTGGGCAGGCTCCAACTCGCAGGGAGATGTTCCCAGGCAAACCTTCATATTTCCCCTGCTCCCATTAATGTGTCAGGGTTAATTGGTGGCTGCATTAACCCTTTAAGGCAGGGTTCTCAAACACACGGCCCGGGGGTTATTTTCTGCGGCCCGCAGGCCCGCAAGCTCCTCGCGGCCCCCCTGCCCTCCCCCAGCGTTTACCTAGAGCGGCTCCAGCCTGACGCGCACAGGGAGCAGGGCAGGCCATGGTTCCCCATTCACAGCTAATGGGAGCTGCTTGGGACGATGCCTGGAGCAACAGCCACACACACCCCTGCGCCCCTCCTTCCCCAGGTTCCGTCGGCTTCCCGGAGCGGCGCAGGGGCAGGTGTGCATCGGGCCAGAGCACATCCCCTGAACCCCTCCTGCAGCCGAACCCCCTGCCCTGAGTCCCCTGCTGCACCCTGACCCCCTATCCTGAGCCCCTGCTGCACCCTGCACCCCTCCTGCACCCCAACCCACTGCCCTGAGCCCCCTGCTGCACCCCTCCAGTGCACCCCAACCTACTGCCCTGACCCCCCTGCCGCACCCTGACCCCCTGCCCTGAACCCCCTGCTGCACCCCAACCCCATGCCCTGAGCCCCCTGCCCTGACCCCCTGCCGCACCCCTCACCCCTCCTGCACCCTACACCCCAACTCCCCGCTCTGAGCCCCCGCCACACACCTGGGGGCAGGGAGGGAGCAGAGTTGGGATGGGGATTTCAGGGAAGGGGTTGGAATGGGGGCAGAGAAGGGGTGGGAAGAGGCAGGGCCTCACGGAAGGGGTGGAGTGGGGGCGGGGGAGGGAGGTGTCAGTAAATGCGGCCCTCGGGCCAATGTACTAGTCCTCATGTGGCCCTCGTGGTCATTTGAGTTTGAGACCCCTGCTGTAAGGTCTGGGTTAGTGATTACGCTTGTGCCCTATCACAGTATCATGCTGAAAAGCATGTGCAGGATACATTTAGACCACCAGTGCTCTCTACTGAGAGCTCTCAAACTCTTTATTACTATTTCCTACTGTCCCTGAAACTTCTGCAGATCCACATAACGAAATTGGGCTAATCTACAAAGGCGCTGCCCTGCTGAGAGTAATCCAAAGTCAGAGACCTGTGGATGTTCCAGTTAAGTGTCTGATCTACATGACCTGCAGACAGATCACTCCCTGCTGCTGAAAAACCCACAGGAGGGAAAGAACTTCAAAAGGATCTCATAGAAACACCTTCGTTTCCTCCGCTCCTTCACTTGGCCATGGCAAAGAATCACAGGAAGAGACACTTCTCCCCCATGATATGGAACAAGGCACTTTTTCTGGAATAAGGAAAACGAGGTTTTCAACCCCAAGGTTTCAAAAATGAACAGTCAGGCCACCCAAAAATCATGACTGGGTTAAAAATCCATGAGATTTATAAACAGTAAATTGAGTCCATTTTTACTTTCTCATTTGAGAGCTTTTAGGCGTCAGGTGGCTGCAGAGAAAAGCTGGAGAACGAAGACTAGAAGCTTAATTTTCTTTATTAATTACAGCCGCAACTCTCACAATTCCGGATGCTAGGGCTTTGAGAAGACACACCATGTGTACTGCAAGACTAATGGGGGGGGAGGGGAATCACAACAGAAAAAATGGACACACTCTCTCTGCTTCCCTGGAGAGCTTCTAGAACCTTCCCTAATTCCCGATTGAAAAGATTGGTATGCACGTTGTCTCTGCCCAAGGGGAAGGGGTTTGCAGCCTGAAAGAATGGGCACAACCTGCCGATGTATGGGGAAGTGGACACCAAGCATGTGGGTCCATCCTGGAATCTTTAGAGCGGCTTGCTCTCCTCTCCACAGCAACATGTCGTACTGCCCAGGCATAAACCCCGGTAGTGGCACAACAGGGCCATCCAGGTGTTGTTTAGCTGTATTAGCTATCCCTAGGAGTTCCTGATGGAGGTCCACTGAGTCAGGAAGGGAGCATGCCACAGGGCATGGCTGCTCGTCCCCCCCTCCCCCTCCAGCTAGCTTTCCTCCACCACCATCTGTGACTCACTCAATGCACATGGCCACTAAGAAGGATAGCCAGCAGCAGAGGCATTTCTGCACCCACTTCCAGGATGAGCCCTCTTTCATTCCCCTCCACCAACAGACGGTAACAGAGCATCAGGCCCTTAGATTTTAAGATCACCATAGTCCTTGTTTCAGGGCCTGGCTTCTGCTCTGTTAGGCCAAAACTAAGGTTATTTATTTAGTGACCATCTGCGTACAAGCATCTCGTCTCTGGAGTCTGACAGATTCTGCGTTCCTTCTCTGCAGGGTGATTCACCAACCCAAGCTGTTGGGTGCATTTGCAATCACAGGCACACACATAGTACCACCCCCTTCCAGTCTTTTCTTGTGAGCACACAAGATACTGAAACCTACATCAGCCTTGATCTTCCAGAGAAGCAGAGCAGATGGACAGTCAAGCGAGCACAGAATACACCTAATCACAGCTGCTTCATCGGTTTAATAGGTCACTTGGTGTCCTTTTAGTGCAACAAGAGGACACAGGAAAGAACCATGAATCAGAGCACTTGCTTTTTGGAAAAGGAGTCTGTTACACCTGGTCCTACTTAAGTTTACTGTAACCAATTCCGCATGTTTTATTCCTATGCTGTCCCAACTACCACGTGAGACATCCAGGATGCCAAGTGGGAAGTCGAATGTTAATTCACACCATCCTCATCTAGATCCGTAATAAAATGTTCCCGTATACCATATATATTGCTCTAGGGCATCACCAAGGAGCCTTATAGAAACATAAAAGGCTCTGTACCATTTGCCCTGCCCCTGCTCCACAGAAAATAAGTGCCAAAGCCAATGCAAGAAGCCTTTGAAAGCCAACAAACAGTCACGTAATGCCTCTGGGTATCTCTACACAGCAACTGAACATCCGTGGCTGGCGCACATCGGCTGCTGCGGGCTCAGACGGGACCCTCACCCGTCCGTCCCAGGGTTCGAGAGCCCAGACTCCAATCCTAGCCTGGACGTCCACACCGCAATTTTACAGCCCCGCAGCGTGAGCCGGCTGATCCAAGCCAGCCGTGGGTGTTTAATTGCTGTGTAGACATACTCATTGTGTTTAAGAAGTGCAAAGGTTAGACACAGAAGAAAAAGCTGGTATAATTGCCAACAGTTCGCCAACAAGAGAAGCAGATCTTTCTGGCAGAGATCAGAGTGTGCAGTCAGAATCCCGGAGCAGAACTGGTTGAGTGTCACAAATAGTCCTGAAGCATGTTCACAGTGACAAATGGTCAGTGAAACAGGATCCAAGCTTAAGTTCTTGTATATTCATGGATTTCCTCTTCCAGAGTTAACCAGTGCTATCCTGCCAAATCATTTCTCTGCATTAGAGCAAACAAAAAGAAAGTAGTACTTCACACAATGCAGTCAACCTGTGGAACTCACTGTCAGGGGATGTTGTGAAGGCCAAAAGTGTAACTGGGTTCAAAAAGAATTAGATAAATCCATGGGTGATAATCATCCATGGCTATTAGCAAGATGGTCAGGGACACAGCCCCATGCCCCAGGTGTCCCTAAACCTCCAATTGACAGAAGCTGGGACTGGACGACAGCGGATGGATCACTTGAAATTGCACTGGTCTGTTCATTCCGTCTGAAGCATATGGCACTGGCCACTGTCAGGAGACGGGATACTAGGCTAGAAGGACCATTGCCCTGATGCAATATGGCTGTTCTTATGTAGTAGTCAGAGCCTTAGTTAACGCTGGTCCTCTCCCCCCCCCAACTGAAAAAACCCAAGACACTTTAATTTCCTCCTCCCCCTCTCCAAGAGCCATTTAAATTGGCTTTAGAAGATGGACGTTGATGTCTGCAGTGTTTTTTAAACAAGTTATAATAGAGATGGCACATTCCCTCTGAAAGAGGGACTCTTGCCCTGCTTCCATGCAGCCATCTTCCTAACCACTAACCCTTGAATATCAGTACAGCCTGAAGAAAATAAAAGCATTATTCATAGACCTGGACCTAGCACAGACAATGGCTACGGTTGGGAAGATTTCACAAGCTCCAACCAGAGCGCATTAGGGTTACTAGGTCTACCTTACAGTTGTACATGCCAAGGGTGGGGTAGATGCTATGTAAATAATGAAGTAATAATGCAACGAACACCTCAACAATAAGTAAGGAATGAACTTGGGAGAAGGAGATTATCAGTAGATAGAGTTTCTCCCCCTCCCCCACCCTGAGTGATTTCCTTGATGACAGGATTTATTCTGATCCACCCAAATATTTTAATACAATTGACACACACAAAAAAGTTTCCCCTCCAGACTACAAAGCTGCAACATTTCACACTGACTAGAATCGAGAAAGGTATATTAACTGCAAAAAGCCTTATAACAACATTAGTCCCATTGCTGTAACAAACTGGCAAAACCAATCATATTCTTAGATAAGGTCACCACTCCTAGCTTTACTCACCCAGCATTACTGTACCTAGGAACTGCAAGGAAAAAAGTCTGATAGAAGGCTTTGTCCTTACATACCATGTGTTATGAATACTGTGGCCCTACAGAGCTAGTTATAGAGAAAACGTGGCAGATTTCCTCAAAAGTGTCCTGGTTCTGATTGCTTTCCATCTGGCTTTATTCATATTTTACTTGGAAAACATTGGCTTACTTAATCCTCAAAGAAAGAGGCATATGTGGAGAAAGTCAAAATTTTTCATTACGTGTTCAATTGAATCTTGGATGAACAGATTCCTTTTCCTATACTTTTTGTAGCAACCATACCATCTTGTTACATTTTACCAGGACATCACAATGTGAGTATACTACCGTAGTTGCACAAAGTAAAAAGGGCGAGGAGAGAGTTTAAAAAGGAACTAAAACTGCTCTTAGCTCTGAGGAATTTTTCTTCTAAATGCTCTGAGGAAATCTACTCCACTTTTATAGCTAATTAAAACAACCTTTAAATAAACCTCCAAGGACGTATCTTTAACATCCTGTTAACGGATATGGCCACGTATGATATTAACGAGAACTGGACAACTCAAGTTCTGCTCTTCAGGCTGTGAATATTATAGGCAAGATCCTCAGATGGTGTGAATTGTTGAGCTACAGCAGGGATTGGCAACCTTTGGCACGCGGGAAGTGGCACAGGCCGAAGGATGTGCTGGCCGCCACTTTCCGCCACCCCCATTGGCCTGGAGCGGCAAACTGCGGCCAGTGGGAGACGCGAGCGGCCGAACCTGCGGATGCAACAGGTAAACAAACCGGCCCGGCCCGCCAGGGTGCTTACCCTGGCGGACCGCGTGCCAAAGGTTGCCAATCCCTGAGCTACAGCTATTACAGAGGTAGAACTTCAGTGGTTGTGTGTTTTCCACAAAGCCTACCACTGACAACATTTTGGGCCACCAAAGATTTTCCCCCTCTACTCCAAAACAGGAAGCAAGAATTGTAGCTCCTGCCCCCTTAAATGATACTCAATCTATGTACATATTTTGACTTGTGATTAATTTGCTGAGGGTAAAAAAATAAATAAATAAACCAACACAAAACTAGGAAAAGCTCACCACTTTTCCTACCATAGCAACCCAACTACACTGGGAGAAAATAAAATGAAGCTCCCAAACATGACAATATGTAGGATGTTAATTCCAGTTATATACCACTTTTATGGGATGCAGCTCTTTGCATGCATAACAAGACACATCTGCAAATGTTTTAGAAAGCTTTGGGGGAAGAATTATGTGTGTATAACCCTAAGTAATAGTATGGCTGTCTTCTAATGAAACCAAAGGGAATTTAGTTCACATGGTGCCAATTTTGAGTACTCTTACAGCTAGATACCGGTTCTAGTCCCAAAGAACATTGGTTGCATATGAACACTAGCATTAAACTGCAGACTCAGAAGTCGCCTTCTCATGGCCTTGGAGGCCCATTTTATGCCAGATGCCTGGTCAGTGTTAACCGATATCTACTGCCTGTCATGGGTAAGCTGTAAGAAATGAGCCACATGGTAAAGATCTTGAGCCCTCTAGTTGTTTTATGTCAGAGCACTGGGTTTCCTACTAACAGGACGCACACTCTGTCCCCTCTTGACCCTCCCTGATGCAAGCTAGAATGTTAAGCTAAGGTTAACCAACAGGAAGGAAGACTGCTCAGGCTGACATTTTAAAATTTTATTATAAGGAAACTCTCAGAACTGGGGCTGTCTCATGACTGTGTAGGAGACACTGGGGAAGGAAGGGACATGGGCCCAGTTTGGCAGGGGGAAAAGCCCAGCATCTGCTTTCTCTTTTAAACACCTGGCTCTGGTGGCAATTCTTCACCCCTTAATCCTCAGTACGCAGACACCAATGCTCTGAGTCCCCTGGGATGAGATGCTCCTAGAACAGCCATCCCCATCATCTCACTGGTGAGGGCCCAGCCCCTGTGCAGCACTCAGTCCCTGGTAACGCTGAGGCCTTTGGAACCTTATCAAAAGCTCCTTAAAGTCAACAGGTCTTTCCATTTACTTCAATGGGCTTTGGCTCAGGTCCTATAGTCTTCTTTAAAAGAAAGACTGATGTTTAGCATCATGATTATAAATACAAGACAAAACGTAACCAAGTCCAATAATCCATTCTAATGTGCAGCCAACATGTATCCCAGGGATCGACAACCTTCGGCACGTGGCCCGCCAGGGTAAGCCCCCTGGTTGGCCGGGCCAGTTTGTTTACTTGCCGCGTCTGCAGGTTCGGCGGATCATGGCTCCCACTGGCCGCGGTTTGCTGCTCCAGGCCAATGGGGGTTGCGGGAAGCGGCGGCCAGCACGTCCCTCGGCCTGCGCCGCTTCCCGCAGCCCCCATTGGCCTGGAGCCGCGAACCGTGGGAGCCGCGATCTGCTGAACCTGTGGACGCGACAAGTAAACAAACCAGCCCGACCTGCCAGGGGGCTTACCCTGGCAGGCCGCATGCCAAAGGTTGCCCATCCCTGACGTATCCAGTGTGCTTAGGTCCAGGACATGAACTCATGAGACGGATGAGCCATCAGACACAGCAGAGTTCCTTTGCTCTCACCCGTCAGTGAAGAAAGAGCTAAGTACCTGTCTCACCGAAGTCAATACCAAATGCTCACAAGCCTCAGTGTGGTTCAGAGAGAAGAAGACCAAAGTCCTCATGACTTGTTAACAGATGGGTTGTCAGGAGCATGAGCTAGAGTCCAGCAGTATCATAACTAACGGCTTTGTTTCTTAAAATTATTACATGCCTGACACATCTCCAGATACATTTTCATGGAAGTGATGCCTGGCAGCCTCCCAAAGTCAAAGAAGTTTCAAATTCCTGCAAGATGGTGAACAATGGACTCTTCCCCCTCCCCAACCTCTACACAAAATCCATATGCAGCTCCATCATTAGCATCTTGAGTGGATACATCCCATTGAAACAAATATTGGGGTTGATTTTCTGTTGCATTAAAGGGTTGAGGCACCTTTAAGGGATATAAATGACCTTGGGGAATACCCCCACCAGCCACAGTGGCCCGCTATTGGCTTCTCTCCTAGTGTAAGGCACCAGGGTTTTTGGCACCCTAGGCAGGGGTCCTTCCGCGCTCCCGGTCGTTGTCGTCGATTCTGCGGCGGGGGGGTCCTTCCGCGCTCCCGGTCTTTGGGGCACTTCGGCGGCAGGTCCTGGAGCAAGTGAAGGACCCACCACAGAATTGCCGCCGAAGGATCCCCCCCCCCCCCCCCCCGCCTGCTATCGAATTGCCGCTGACGGGGGCAAAATGCCGCCCCCCAAATCCAGGTGCCCTAGGCAACCACCTAGGTCGCCTAAATGGAAGCGCTGGCCCTGTGTAAGGGGAAGGATGGTCCAATGGTAGAGCATTAGCTTAGGACAGGGGAGACCTGGGTTTAATTCCCTGCTCCAGCAGGGACTTCCTGTGTAACCATGGCCAAGTCACTTAGGGAACTGAGGCCCAAAGAGGCGATCTGGAAAAAGGGGATAACATTTCCTTACCTCACAGAAGCATTGTGAGAATACATACATTAGGGATTGTGAAACACTTGGAGATCTACTGATGACAGTGTAGAAACAGGCTATTGTGATGATGAGGGACTGTAAGTGGACCCAGGACACTGTGCTATGGCTACCTTTTGAGCTATGGGAAGCAGAGAGTTTAAATTAGAGCAGTCCTGAGGCAGCTCTGATGCCAAGGACCAGACAGACCCCTGACAGGCTCCAGAATACAGTGATCATAAACATACAGTGACTTAACCCCCTTCCCCACCGGTTCCTGTGTTCAACACTGGGATGGAGGAAGCAGACAAAGTTCCAGATGGCCATAGGGAAGTGGTTGTCAAACAGATGCCGCTTTAACTGATCCTCCAAGGAGCTTTTCACAGCAGTGTGGGGGAGGAGGCAGGAGCAAGGTGGCTTTGCAGCCAGGAATGCACAGTCAATGTGAAATTCCCCAAAAATAATTACCATAGAGGACGGATCATCAATTTTCACAGGTTTGCCCTTCAAATATTTGTTAAAGGAGAAAACAGGCAAAGGAAGGACTCAGATGAGCACGAGAAAGAATCAACAATATCCTGTAAAGTCCAAAATTACAAAGGTATTTTGGTGCCTAAAGATGCAAATCGACACCTAATGGGATTTATAAAAAGCACCTAAGTGAGTTAGGCACCTTAGCTAAGTCTCCCCAGGTACCTACCTATATCTTTAGGCACCAAAACGCCTCTATAAATCTGGGCCTAAGTTTTTAGCTACTAAATTCTATTACTTACTGATTGCACCTTTATATGAGGAGCATTGCACTACGCACTATCTTAGGAGCTAGTTCCATTCTCCCCTCCCCCCCCACACACACAAACACACACACAGCTGATGCTAACCAGAAATGCTTTATGCCGTATCTATTCCATACCAAGAGTTTTAATTCCTCCTAATGTTGACTGCACAGTACTGACACATGAATAGCTCTTCCATCTCATGCTGTCAAGACAGGTATTTATCAGTACTGGGACTTTCCTAACAGCAACCTAGTTACTTCTTTTGTCATGGTTGTAAACATTTGGTTCTCAATGGGGTGGAGGAACTTCTAAAGCTCCACCCCAATAAACTGCAGTGTAGCCATACTTTTTTTTTTTTTTTTTTTTTTGCAAATATGGACTGTTCCACTCTGTTCCTTTAATAATATTGGGGAGAGCGAAATAAGTCCAGCTATTAGTTAGTCTGGCATCACTGACATTTACAAAACCTTAACTGTGTATTTCTGACTGGGATTATTTTAAGTCCAGGATCCCAGGTAAGGTCACTTCCACTCTTCTCAGCCATGCATTCAACAACCCCAATTATTAGGGCTTGAAATAAAAACAGATCTTCCCACCCTGTTGTAAAAAACAAGCAAACCTTCAAACCCCTCTCTCTCTTTCTGGCTCCGAATCCAACAACTCAGCTTTTTGTCTAAAAGGGTATTGATGGCATGAAGTGTTTAATGCCAAATTCATGCCACGGCTGGATCCATGCCACCGGCACAGGCACAAGGGAGGGCGATCTCTGGAAAATGAAGGAGATCAAAAGCCTGGAATGAAATCCTTGTTTAATGGAGAGGAAGCCCATGAGATATTAGCGAACCCAGTTAAGCAGCCCTGGATCTATGCTCAAAGGAAATGACACATGCGCTGTAACAGTTTTTTCAATGTGAATCCGTCAGTTTCCCACTCAGTTTTCCTCTTCCTATTTAAAAAATGTCACCCATGTAGTTTCAGTGGCCCAGAATAACGGAAGGGGTAAAATGGCGGGTTTACTGCGTATTTCACTGCTATGCTTTTCTGCAGATAACCCCGTGGCTGGGATAAGGCTCAGGAGCAAGTCCTATGTGCAGGGCCATCTAAGGCAAAGCTCTGGTGTAGAATGGACTTGTACATGCACAATATACAGAGGAACAAATCCTCACAAGATACATTGGGTGCAGCAGGGCTCAAACCAGGGCCCGCTCCAGGCACCAGCCTGGCAAGCAGGTGCTTGGGGCGGCCGCTCCGGAGAGGGGCGGCACGTCCAGCTATTCGGCGGACGGTCCCTCACTCCCACTCGGAGCGAAGGACCTCCGCCGAATTGCCGCCACAGATCGCGATCGCGGCTTTTTTTTTTGGCTTCTTGGGGCGGCCAAAACCCTGGAGCCAGCTCTGGCTCAAACTGTGATCCAGGGGATTTATACAGTCCCAATTACCATCACACTTGAACACCGAACAGTGTTTAATATATTTATTAAATAGTAGTCCAGAGTGTCTACAGAGAGCTGGCTGGTCACATGGTATCTTTGCCAGCTGCTAATGTAACCCACACACCTCCTGGGTGTGGTGCTCGGTCCCATCGAGTGGCACCAAGACCACAGAGAGAGAGATAAAATGAGTCTGCTTTACAGCCTTAGCTAACAGGCAGTTACTGGCTTTTAGCTCACGCGGTAAAGACCCCAAGTTTGATCCCGCCCGCCAACAGAGGTGTTACAAGTGGGGGCTTGTCTGGGATTTCAACTGGGAAGACTCTGAAGCTCAGGATGTGCTTCCTCAGCTAGGGGAAATATGTAACCCACACACCTTCTGGGTGTGGTGTTCTGTCCCATTTAGTGGCACTCAGTCCTCTTATAGAGAGAGATAAAATGGGTCTGCGAACAGCCAGTTGACGTTTAGCTCATGCAGTAGAGGCTCACGCACTAATAAACTCCAGAAGTCCCTGGTTCGATCCTGCACGCCAGCGACCGGGGTCTGTCAGCGTTACACTAAGTCACATTAAAAGAAGCCAAATATACACTACATCATTTCCTGATTTTCCCCATGGAGGCTATTGCTGTAGTTGCTGCAGAGACATTCTGGGAACACCAGTGGTATTCGGAATGGAGATGTCTAAAAGAGATTGTCTGTCTCAATTCAGGGGCAGGCAACACTACTGAGAACTCCTCGCACAATGCAGGAAGTGCAAAAGCAAGCAACCTTATAAGGACGTGAACAAAAGAACTTCCTGTATCTTTGAGCCAAGTGAATTAGCACCCACTGACTCCGCCTTCCCTACAATCTAATGCCCAGGAGGAAAGCAATATGCACACCACACCAAAGGTGCTTTTAATAAGAATGGCCATTAGAGAAAGCAGGAGACAGATGCTTTCTGTTTGAGAGCATATTGTAACAGATGGCCTGGTAAGCAGAGCAGAGCGAATTTGCACTGAGGTACCTCAGCCTACACCTGGTGAGCTGAGGTTTTGTATTCAAGCTCCCACTTGTATCTTCAACCACCTAATCATAGGAGGCTCTACAAAAGGCAGCTGGGGAGGGAAGGGCAGGGGAGGGGGGGGGGAAGAAGAGGGTCTTTCAAGTCTGTATTGTTCAGACAATAGGAATCCAAAACCAGGAAAGAAGTTTACTTTGAAGCCAGTGGCATTTATTTAAATCCACATTTTTCCATTGAATTTTTGTTTCAACGGAAATTTTCCAACCAGCTCTACGGTGTACTAAGAGTGGTCACCTTTCCTCCAGATGGGAAGGGAAGCTCGGTCTTCACAGCTGGCACCAATCCCGTTTCCTGACTTATGTCTAGTGGTCGAGCTCAGGCTGGTTGCACAGATGGAGTCACTAAAACTAGCATATCTTCCTTCCCCAACTCATGTAACATCCGTTAGTTCGTGGGAGGAGGAAGTAGCTGTCTGACACTTGGCCAAGTCTGTATACCCGGTACCTCTTCACTTCCTATGGTTTATTAAAGCTTCAAGCACATGTGCTTCAGAGATATTTTATTGTCACGGGTTAATCTGCTCTTGCCTTCCTTCTATTCAAGGCCTGCTGAGGGCCTGTCCAGCCGCTAGCATGGGCTAATGCTAGAGCACAGGTCTACCCTGGCCACCCCTTTTATATGAAACCTCTCTTTTTAGTCTGAGCGTCATAGATCTGGAAGATCCTTTTTGTTGGAGGAACTTCAGGGCTAGTGGGGTCAGCTCTGCACTGAGAAATTCACTCGGAGAAGAGGTGGGGTGAATTCTGCTTTGGTCTATGTCCCTTTTAGCGCCCTGATTGTAACAAGGGTTTGATGCACAAAATTGCTGGCAAGAAACTGAAATTGGATTATGATCCCAAGAGCTCACGACTCCAGTGGCTACTGTTCAACAGCCTGCCCAGGACAAGTTCTGGGGGTCAGCTGCCTCTGACGAGCCTCCGAGCCTCCTCTCGCCAACTACCTGCTCAGGCTGCTTGTTACAGAGGGGATAACAGGTAAGGAAGAGATGACAGGTAAGAAGCACTCGTCAGGAAGAGGCACAGTCAGTATCTTCCCAGACAGAGCAGTTCGAGTCAAGCCAGACAAAACAAGAGATTTAAGCTTTAAAAATAAATGGCAGAGAAAATAAGTATGGAAGGGTTCCAGCCTGGGAAGCTGTTTGACTGCCTTAGTCACTGGCAGGGGAGAGAAATATGGAAGGCATTCAGCAACCTCCGCTAGTAATCGCCCTTGTTCAACCCAGAGCCCTGTGGCTGACCCTCTCTTAGGCAATGTGGGCCTGGATTTCAGAAGAGCTGAGTGCCCAGAAATACAATTGGTGTCAATGGGAGCTGCAGGAGCTCAGCGCCTCTGTGTTTGTTTTCCCCATCTGGACATGTGTCCTCCCTTCAAAAAGGATTTTCTGGCACCTCTCTTAGGACAAATACGTTTCCTTTCTCTTAGAGCCTCTCCTTTGGCCTGCTAACTCCTCCCACCCACCTTCTTATAAGGTCACAGAATGAGAGAAAGAGTTCTCTTCAGGGTACAGGAATTCAACTCTTCTGATAGGAGCTCCGTGAATTTAAGTTTCTCTGCAAAGTAAATGAGATCAGCTGGGGACTTTTGCTCTTTTCAGGAGTATCCAGGCAATCCTGACAGCATCCTCCAGCAATGGTTTGAATAGAGCAATTAAGGCATCTTGATTCAATGACTACACATATTTCTAGCCCCTGGGAGTTTAATATCTTTCCCTGCCAACAGCTGCATGCTGATTAGAGTCCCAGTCCTCCCCCATTTAAGTTCATGGAAGTTTTGGCATTGAATTCAATGCGAGAGGATCCGACTCTTAGCTGGGTCCATGGCTGGGCCCTTTCTGGACAGAGAGGCCCCTTCACAGTGGTTATTAGCATTTTAGCAGGTCAGGGACTGTTACATTACTCCTTGAGGACTAGACCTCGTTCAGCTTCTGTGAGCCAGATAATTAATATTACAGGCAATTAAAAGTCATAGCTGGGATAGATGAACTAGAAAGGCTTTGCCAGAATTACAGACCAACATTTTGAAATGAATCCAGGCTAGTACTTGAACAATTAGCAATAAATACTTCAAGCCTGGCACATCACCATATGAATTAAATGGCACATAGCCAACAGGAGCATGGGGGGAGGCGCGGACTACACGTACAATATCCCCATAGGGATAGTTTGAAAGTAACAAAGACGAGTTTTTGCAAACACTTCATGTCTTAATGTCAGAAGTAGTTAACTATTTCTTGGCTATCCACCATTCCATTACCACCTTCCGTCAGCCCTTTAGCACTCTACTTCTGGGACACAGTTCAACCCACAGCTGCCGCATTTAAACCTTGAACTGCAACTGTTAGGGTTCTGTAGTGTCACATAATTAATTTCTTTTTAACACTATATTTGTTCAAGCAAGTCTCCTATATAATTTCCTCACTCTATTGGTTCTTGAGTTTTGTGATTTTAAATTAGTGTTGTTCTTACTGCATAGATTAGTGCTATTAAAAGAATTTATTGTAGGTTTCTATAAGGCAAAGATTTCTTTTTTAATACTATGGCTATATTAGCCATAATAACTTAAATGGGTATTTTTCTCTCTTCAGTAAGAGATTTCACCCTTTAAATTTTAGGGTTAAACAATAAGATCTGAGCTAATAAGATTTTCCTCCAGTTTAGAGGGAAACTGGAAGGGAATCAAAACGCTCATCCATTGTGCAAAAGAAAAAAAATGCTGCACATATTTAAATTTGTGGGCGAAACAAAGGGATTATTAGATTAAAGAGTTTGACTGCTATGTGAGTGCATTGCATTGGGCTAATTATACTCTGTAGTAGTATGAAAATCCAATCAGACAGTAAACTACTGAAGCAAGGGCAGAGACACATTCCACTTTACACACATTTACTCCAATTCTTTTCTCTCTTTTATTAGGCAGCAAGCAGCAGTCTGCCATCTACCCAAACAATGAGACTGGCCTTACCTTTGCATTCCCTTGTAAACTCTTCATAGTCTGTTCCTTGGTCTCCGGGGACTATTGTAGAGCCATCATATTTAAAAGTCACCCTTTGGGAAGGGGAAAGGAGGTAAACAAGAAAATATTAATGCTTGAATGGGGACGATTCTTTAAGAACGTTAAAACATTTGATAGACAATTTGAGACAGACTCTAGTAAATTAGAGGGATTCCTGCACTTTCAGATTACTAATACAACCCTAGTTGTGTATTGTATGTAGCTGGTCATTGTTAATAAGAGACAAGCAAATTCTGCCCAGTATTTTCAATTTACTAGCGAGCACATTGAAAATACCGGTTCAATCACTTACTGTACAAATCCGCATTCTTCAGCTTGCCAGGGCTGAATCTCATTCCAGGCTGGACGAAGAGAAAGCTTGTGCCCGGAGGATAGGAAGAACATCAAGGCGCTGAAACTTACCAGGTAATATCCGTGCCATCATCCCTTACGAGGTTGTAGGCTTCTCTGCATGCCTCCTTGTCGATTTTAGTTGCCATTTGCTTGAGAACTGGAGTCAGGAGGGAGGATGGAATTTCAGATGAATGAAAGTGCTTGTGCCCCGCTCTCTCTCAAAACACCAAACCAATCGGCGGATTTGAAGCTTGTGGAAGGTCAGGGCTGGGAACTGTGCAGGCGTTTGTAAAGATCCCACAGCCGAGCTGCCGCGTGCGCACGGAAACGATGCTGTAGCTTTGTGCTTCGAATTCCTCCTGCAGCCGGTCCTGCCGTATTGCTCGGAGCCCCACTGAAGGATCAGGCCAAGCGGCTCTTAACCCCTTCACTGCCTCGCTACAGGAGCGGAGAGCTCTGCCTCATTGGGACTGCTGGTCCCAACTCAGGTGGTAGCAGGGGGAGCTTGCCTGCTCTGCTCACTGATTTCTGCCCATCCAAACAGAAAGCGGTGCAGGAACACCCCTCCGCTTTGCAACACAGTGGTGTTTCCTTACCACCCCCTTCCTCCCACGACTTTTTTTTTTCCCCCCCCCCCCCCTCCCCATTCTCCTCTGCAAAGCATTACTGGGATTGCAAATGCGATGATGTCATAGCTTTAGCGAGAGGGTGCGGGAAGCCCATGAAACTGACCAAAAAAATAATCTTGCCAGAGATTTGTCACTGGCTTCAGGGTTTCATGGGGATGATGAAGAGGATTCTCCTAGAGAGAGTCGTTGGCGGAGTGTGTTAGGGTCAACCCCCCCCCCCCCCCCCGGGCTCCAACAGAAAGTGATGCATTACATATCCACTCACACCAGGGATCAGGAAACAGGGACAACCCTTGTGCAAGATGACACGGTCCCTTATTACTCCTCTGGGTCAAGAAGTGGTTCCAGAAGATCTAGAGGTGGCCCAACGGGAGGACACCTGACAAGGAGCAAGCTGGTGCAGGTAGGAGATGGGAAAGAACGGGACTGTATCCTGGTGGGTGACGACAGTGAATTTGCAGAAGGAAGTGGGGGAGGGCAGAGCCAGAACATGAGCAAACCACCTGAGAATGCTCCATAAATGCAATAAATAGGCGATTCTGCTGATGCAAGTTTTTTTTTAAAGTAGAGTAAGGGTAAAATAATGTGCTGCATATCAAATTGGCAGGAAAGAAGAAGGGAAGCCCGCCAAAAGCTTTTAACCGTGGCAGGAAGATTAAAGATCTTGAACTCTGGGTGTGGGTGATTTCGCATTTCCGTCGGGATTACCCCAGGTCTCAACTTGTGACTGGGGCCGTGCCAGCGCCTGGGTCGTTGTAGGCTTGTGGGCGGGTTTTACTCTGTGTTTCAGAGGCAGCTAGCGCCCCCTCTTGGTCTGCAAATTACAAACACTCAGTTCAAACTAGTGTTACCAAAAACCCTAAAAAAAGTGCATTTGGGACATAGACTTACAGAGCTAGAGAAGAAGAGGTGGGTTTGCAGCTGTAAAATTTGCACGCACAAGAATGGAGATGTATACCCGAGCCTGTAAGTCCCTGAAAAAGTGTCACCATTAATCAGAGGTTGTAATTAATAGTGAAGAAAATCAGAGTTCTGAAAACTAGACAGTTACAGTAGAATCTCACTGGTTCTTGAAGATTTGGAGACCCATTGTGAATGACTGAATTTTTCAAATAAATGAACCACCACGATAAAAAAAAGAGCCTATTCCATCACATTGTGTACACCATACTTTGTTCATTTCCCTTGACAACTGTAAATAGTTTTAATGGTTAGTGCAGGGCCGGCTCTAGGATTTTTGCCGCCCAAAGCAAAAACAATTTTGCCCCTCCCCCCCCACTTCTTTAATTACCCCACTCCCGGCCCCGCCTCAACTCCGCCCCTTCCCCAAATCCCCAGCCCTGCCTCCTCCCCCCAGGCTCTCAAGCCTAGGAGGGAGGGAGGGGGAGAAGCGGCGCCATGCCGCGGCCACTCGGAATCTCCCCCCAGTCCCAGGCTTGAGAGCCTGGGAGGGAGGGTGAGTAGCAGCGTGCGAATCAGCTGTTTCGCGCGCCGTGGCAGCAGCAGTGGAGGTGAGCTAGGGTGGCCGGGGCACATTTTTAGGGGCGGCATTCTGGCGCCGGCCATGCCGCCCCTAAAAATGTGCCGCCCCAAGCACCAGCTTGTTTTGCTGGTGCCTAGAGCCGGCCCTGGTTAGTGAGACAAGGTGGGTGAGGTAATATCTTTTATTGGGCCAACTTCCTTTGGTGAAACAGATGAGCTTTGGAGCTTACACAGAGCTCTTCCTCAGGTCTGGGAAATTGACTCAGTGTCACAGCTAAATACAAAGTAGAACCGGCTGTTTAGCATAAATAGTTCACACATGTTTCAAGGGACCAACCTGGCTACAACAACACTACATATACATGAATTATTAGAAGCATTTCAGAATACGCTGTTGTATATTTTGTAAAAGTGATGAAGTTTTAGTAGTATGTCATAGGGCCAATACCTGCCCCCCACCCCGTCACCCTAAGGGAGGGGTAAAGGTGTGGTAGCCCCATGGTTAAGTCAATATGGTTGCACTCGGCCACAGGGCTGTGTAGTCCAATGGCCAGAGTCAACAGAACTCCCCTTGTCTTCAGGGAGGCACACCCCAATCACCAAACTCCATGGAACTCCCCTTGTCTTCAGGGAGGCACACCCCAATGGCCAGAGTGTATGGGAGGGGGATTTGGTGGGCCACCCGAACACACCAACTGCTGCAGGGACACTGACTAGTCCCACCCTGGGCTGCTTCCTGTCGTGTCTCCTGTCGCTGAAGTCAGAGTGCCTTCAGGGTCTTGGGGTGAGGCAATTTCAGTTTCTCTAGGACCTCTGCCGGTGCCAGGGTGCCTGTCTGGGCCGCGGCATCTCCTGCTCCCTCCGACCAAATGCCTGGCTGCTCCTGGGCTGGAGCCAGCAAGGCACATCCTTCTTCCTCAGCAGTCCACCCCAACTGAGCTGCTCCCTTTTATACTGTAGCAACAGTTGAGGCATGCCCAGCAGGGTCGAGGGGGCGTGGCTTCTACTGCTAAGATCACTGCCTTAACCCCTTCTGCTCCAGTGCAGGGCCGGTACACCCCGTCACATAGTAGAAGGCTCCAGCACAGCATTCATTTATTAAATATTTGCTGAGAAAGGAAAGGGGGGTGAGATCACCAATTGATGTGTTAATTATAAAGCATGTGGCTTACCACTATACAGTTGGAAGCCCTGATCTTGCAAGAAGATCCATGTAAGCAGATGATTGAGCAAATCACAGCGAATCAGGCTAATCCCAGCAGTGAATCTCAATGATTGAGGTACAGTTAAAGTCAGTGGGAGGAGAGATAAATCTGCATTAAAGTCAATGGGAGTTGAGGGCACTCAGCATCTGGGAGGATCAGGCCCTACATTCTGGTAGGCTACAGCCACTAGATGGCAGTGTGGTCACACACAGGGGTGGCCAACCTGAGCCTGAGAAGGAGCCAGAATTTACCAATGGACATTGCCAAAGAGCCGCAGTAATACGTCAGCAGCCCCCCATCAGCTCCCCGCCCCCAGCACCTCCCGCCCACTGGCAGCCCCACCGATCAGCGCCTCCCCGTCCCGCCCCGTGCCTCCTGCCCACCACAGTCAGCTGTTTCACAGCATGCAGGAGGCTCTGGGGGAGGGGGGAAGGGGAAGGAGCAAGGGCATGGCAGGCTCTGGAGGAGGGGCAGGAGCCTTAGGGGAAGGGGTGGAGAGGGGTCAGGACCTGGGGCAGAGCTGGGGGTTGAGCAGTGAGCACCCACCAGCACATTGAAAAGTTAGCGCCTGTAGCTCCAGCCCCGGAGTCGGCACCTATGCAAGGAGCCGCATATTAACTTCTGAAGAGCTACAGGTTGGCCGCCCCTGGTTTAATAGTTCTAACTTTCCATCCATTCCTTTGAAAGCCTGAGTGATCTCAATTTTTTCTTAACAGCTAATTGCTCATAGACAAAATACTTTTCTAGTCCACCATTCTCATCATTTGCTAGTTCCTGAGCTACTGAGGTCACACAGATGAGAGGTAGGTGATGTCAGATATCACTATAATTGGAAAGAAAAAAGTCCAAGCTTTGGTCAAGTTTCAACCATCCACAATTTAATTGTACACTTCTCTGCTCTTCTGTAGTTGGAATATTTGAAGCCCCGAGGGATGTGGAACATTAACGTAGATAGAACAATGAATCAGGAACCTCAGTGTTCATATTTAGATGTGCCAGTGACCCCTGAACATTATGTCAGTCCTGGAAATTCATGCCCTGACCATGGCTGCATTTTAACTGACAAACTTTCCTTCTTTCCCCTCTCTTCCTTCTCTTTGCCACCTCTCTCTTGGCAAATCTTTTATGGAGAACTGTATTTATTTTTACAGGCATGTAGGATGAAACACTGCTCTCAGATGCGCCAGTGGGAATTTGGAGGGGAAAAAAAGTAACCGCTTCATCTGCTTTGGTAGTTGGCACCAAATTTGCACCTGTGTAACTGAAAGGCGATTTTGGCGCATTGTCTTTTTTAATGGTAATTCTGGGGCCAGTCATCTCCCACTCTGGGCATGGATCCTCCCCTCGCATGGGGTGGTGATGGTGGCAGGTGAGGGGCAGTTCTAGCCTGCTGCATCTGCCTCTTTCTACAGGAGCCCTCGGCAGGCTGGCTGCAGCTCCAGCAATGTGAGTGGAGAACTTGATGGTCTTGGAGCGGGATGTAGTGATGCTACTGGAAAGATAATATAGCCCCAGGCCACGTTATGTGGCGTCCCCCTCTGCTGTTGAGAGCCACTTATAAAGAGGAATCCTGGGAGCAACTGCCTGTGGAAGCCCTTTTGGTGAAACTTGATGAGCTCAGGGGAGGTGGGAGCCCCCAGGGACCCAGAGTTGTGGCGGAGACGCAGACCCAGATCCACAGAGGTACTTAGGCACCTAAGTCCCAATTTTGGCTGCACTCATCATCATCATCATCGCATTGGTCGGTTGGGGCACCATCATTGATGAGCAATCAACCAATCGTCTCCACCCCTTGACGATTGTGTGTCAGTGCTTGAGTCTCCGCGAAGTCCATTCCTGTCCACTCTTTTATGTTGTCAGTCCATCTCTTCTTCTGTCTACCTCTTCTTCTCTTCCCCTGTACTGTCCCTTGGAGGATGATCTTGGATAGGCCAGATGATCTTGTTACATGGCCGTACCACTTCAGCTTGCGCTTCTTCACGGTCGTCAGGAGGTCTTCAGATGACCCAGCGCGTTGGATGATGATGTTGCAGACCTCTTCATTAGTGACATGGTCAAAGTAGGAAATTCCCAGGATTTTACGGAAGTATCTCATCTTCACTACCTGTATTTTCCGTTCAAGTTCTGCCGTAAGGGTCCATGTCTCGCATGCATACATAAAAATGGAGATGACCAGTGCGGGCAGCAGTTTCAGTTTGGATTCCAGGGAGATGTTCTTGTTCCTCCAAATTGGCTTTAACTTTGCCACTGTTGTTTGCGCAGCTCTCCCCAGAATTTCTACCTTTGATCCTTCATCAGTGATGATTGCCCCAAATACTTGAACCATTTCACTGTCTCCAGCTCTTGTCCACTGACAGCGATATGTGAGCTGATCCCGTCACGTTTGTTTGTCATCAGCTTGGTTTTCTCTGCACTGATTTCCATGCCGTATTTTGAGGAGGTTTCATCCAATCGTTTCACAACATTAGCAAGTTCATCTTCGCTACCTGCCAGGCCGTCAATATCATCAGCAAACCGAAGATTTGAGATTGTTTGCCCCCCCAGTGCTGACTGTGCATATGTGATCTTCCAGGGCATTAGTCATTATGCGCTCCAAGTATATGTTGAACAGTGTAGGTGAAAGAAGGCAGCCTGGCTGGATTCCAACAGTGCTGAGAAACCACTCTCCTATTGTGCCACTGACGAGAACTGCACTGCTGGCCTTGGCATACAGTTGTTTAATGGTAAGAATAAGCTTATGACCAACATTGTACTTCTCCATGGTTCCCAGCGAGCTTCATGCCATACTCATACATACATGTCAAACTTGAAGTCAACGAAGACGTGGTAGATGTCCTGCTGGTGTTGCAAGTACTTCTCACATAGAACACGAAGATTGAAAATCTGTTCTGTGGTACTTCTTCCAGCATGAAAGCCAGCCTGTTCTTCAGTGATGATATTCTCCGTTTGTGGCTGCACTACCATCCACCAAAACCAATAGGCTCTTAAGTTTCTGCCTCTGGGTATTCGCACTGTTGCCTCACTCTTAGCATCCAGATGCCTGTCTCCCACCTAAGCAGGAAAGCAATTCACAAACCAGGGGAAGACAGACGTTGCTTGCAGGGCCCAGTCCACTAGGTGTGCTGAAAGGCCGCTGACTGAATCAGGTCCCATTCAAGTGCCGCCAACACTGCCCACCTTATAAGTTTTTCCCAGTGGTTAGAGCTCTTGCATGGGAGATCCAGGTTCATTTGCCCTCTCTCCAGTAGAGGAGACAGGACCTCTCAGGAGGATGCTCTAACCATTGGGCTAGAGGATAGTCTGATGTGGGGCTCCCTCATTCTCTCCTATTGAAGCTGTTCCATGGGGGATAAATAATGAAAGAGTGATTGGAGATGGAGGACTGGACCCAGGGTCTCCCACCTAACCACTGGACTACAGAGTCCTTCTCACTCACACTCACTCCCTGGCCCAATGACTGTGTACGTATTTATCCACCGTAGAACAGTCATTGGACCAGAGGGAGAGAGTGGGAGGAGGGAATGCATGTAATGGGATTTCTGTTAAGACTCCCAGAGGCTTTTGGCCATGGGAGACTATAAGTTAAACTGGATCATTAGCAGCTTGCCCCTGCTCCTTCACCACTCATCCATCACACCTTTGCTCTTTTCCTGCCCTTTCTTTTCTAGCTATTTCGACTATTCCACGCTGCTGGGCCATCTTTTGCTTCTAGCTTCCCATGCATTGCTGGGAGAGCAGCACCTCCCTTCATGAAGTGACCCTGCTATGATGGTGCACTCATTAGGCCACAGACAGAGGGGAGGGTAGAAAAATCCCCCACCCCCTGAGAGTGGTGGAACCCATAGTGTGGGGTGGGGGAAGCTGTGGGTCTGCTTCATTCTCCCTGCTTCCTCCCAGGCTCCACCAGGACCCCTGCTTGCTTTGAACAGTGCAGCCAGGGGCTAGGAGAATGAAGACGTGGAATGGCTGCTCCATGCACCTTCAGGTGCAGATGGATTTCCAAACATAAATCTGCCCAGAAGTTGCTGCTGGTCAGGCTGCAAATCCTGTGTGTATGCGTGAGTGCGTGCACGCAGGGGTGGTGGATATTGTGGGCATCACAGGTGTGCGTGCTCACAGCAACCCAAGTTGCTGAAGAGGTGTGCTGCTGCATTTTGTCCTCGTTGTATTTTCCTGAGGACATACAGTTTCATATCCAGATAAATAAAAAGACCATATGGTTACTGGGGTTGTTATGAACACTTTTTGATGGCTTGGCTACGTGTTAGGTACGCACACACCCCTTTACAGAGATTTTTAACATCACAATGTTAAATAGAACCTAAGTAATCATCATCACCTAAGTAATAGTGTAGTCTCTTACAGTGACTGTCCTCATTCAAATATTTGCAACAGTTACCTTATTTGCATTACACACCTACTGCTGCTAACCCCCAAAACAATCATGGAATTATAACAATAGTTGCAAATATCGCATGTAAGAAGTGCTAGGAAAACTTCACAGGATGTATTAGGCTTGGCTGTGTTTAGATATTTGCCATACAACCCGTTACCAAGGGATAACTTTTTAAGTGGTAGGGATTTGGTGTGGAGCGTTACCCAAAAAAATGGGCATCCTCTAGGACAGGGGGTTTCAACCTTTTTCTTTCTGAACCCGCCCCCCCAACATGCTATAAAAACTCCACGGTCCACCTGTGCCACAGTAATTGGTTTTCTGCATATAAAAGCCGGGGCTGGCATTAGGGTAGCAAGCCGGGCAATTGCTTGGGGCGCCACACCACAGGGGCTCCCACAAAGCTACATTGCTCAGACTTCGGCTTCAGCCCTCAGAGGTGGGGCTCAGGGCCGTGGGCTTCAGCCCCATGCAGTGGGGCGTCACCTTTCTACCCTGGGCCCCAGCAAGTCTAATGCTGGGCCCTGGTTGGCCCTCCTCCAGAAACCTCCTCGTGCCCCCCCCTCCCCAGGGTTCCCCGGACCTTTGGTTGAAAACCAGTGCTCTAGGATAATAAAAGAATAGTTAGTCATTTTAAAGGAAGCATCCAACTATCTGCTGAGCACGAAGGCTTAGTCCAGCTCGCCTCCTGCCAGGATTTACTTTCAAAATTGCACTGGCTGGGAGTCTACGTCTCCTTCAGGGCCCAATCCTGCAAGATTTGAGAACCCTCCACTCCCAGGAAAGTCAAGAGATATTCAGCATCTTAGAGCTGCCTCTCTCCACTCCTATCCCTTGCTGGGGCCTGGCCAGTAAGCGGGTGCTGAGATCTGTTTGGAAGTGGGAGTCCAGCAGCCAGGCTCAACCCTTCAGCAGTCCTGGCCGTTAGCTTTGGCATCCCTGCAGCAGGTGGGAAGAGAGGCAGATCAGGTAGGATAATGAGGCATGAGGAGGTGTGAAGAGCTGGGGAGCAGTGCGTACTAACTTAAAAGTCATTAACTCCTCTCCCCCTGCAGGAGGTAATTGAACAATATAAAGCCCTGGTCATGCAAAAATCACTGCATGCCGGTAACTTTCTGTAGGGCAGTAACTCCACTGACTTTCAGGGTCAGGTAATGGCAGGCCTGGGCCCTAAGAGCATGATCAGGAGCTGCCCTGAGAGCAGGGGGAAGTGTGCCAGCTAAGACTGGGAGCAGGAGGCCGTAGTAACCTGTCCCTTCCCCTCTCCTCCTGCCTTCTGCAAGCCAACGTTGCACCTTTTCCCTGGGCAAGGCAGAAAGGAACCACAGTCCCTGCCTGAGTGGAATATTAATTCCCACGGACTGAGCCTCTGGCTGCCAGAGCAGCAGCTGCCTGGCTTGGGGGCTGCTTGTTGTTTGTTTGCAGTAATTTGGCCTGATGTCAAGCAGCCTTTCCTAATCCCACCCCGTTTATTATACCCTTCTCCTCCCCTCCAAACAGCACAGCTCCTCTCTCCCTATTGGCTCCTTCCCCTTTCAATCCCGCCAGCATTTCCTGGATGAGACATGGCTGCAGAGGGAGAGGAGAGAGAGACACCAGCAGCGGCCAGAACAGCCTCAGCACCAGCCTGCGGCGCTGAGTCCCATTGGGGCAGCTGGCACTCCGGCCTGGAGACTGTAGGGACGCTGCACCGTGGTAAACTCTCCTTTTCTTAGTACCTAGACGGCATTGGGTCCCAGCCTTTCATCCGTCCCAATTGCACTAAAGAACAGGAACATGCCTCATGCTGCAGCACTGAGCCAAGTGGAGCACAGCAAAACCTGAGAGTAGTTAGTTAACCCCCACCCCCTTTAGTCAGGGCAATTCTGCCTCCCCCCCCCCCCCCAAATAGTGATCTGAGGCATTGCAATAAAATGCAATGTAAAAGTTGAGTGATCCAGATTGCTGCTTTCCCCTCTTTTCTCTCTGCTTTCAGGGTTTCAGTGCATCTTGCCAGATTCTCGCTTGGCTATAGCTAAATTGTGTGTGTGTGTGTGTGTGTGTGTGTATACACACCCCTGCAGAACCTGATCTCTGGAAGGGCTCTACAGATTATAAATGTGTGTGGAAAAACTGAACCAAGCTGGGTGAGGTAATAGCTTTGAATTAAAACTGAAGAGGAATCTCTAGACACTGTCTCTCTGTCCATGTATCTGAGTCTGTGAATATCTGTTATAGAAGAAATCCTGAGGCAAATGATGTGGTGGTTCCTCAGCCTCGTTATTATGGAGAGGACCAAACCCATAACTCTCTTTCAAATGACAGCTCTGCTCAGGGTAGCAGGCGTAGGTCTCAGTGGAGGTGAGTGACCTCTCTCCATTGTTCTCAAGCAGGCAGACCTGTGCACTCCAGGTAAATTTCCACCAGTCGGTGGTGAGACAAAATATCTTTAATGGGGTGTGTGTTGATCTGTTGCTGGGCTCAAAAATGCTGTTTGACATCGCTGCACATTGCTTTTTGAGCCCATGGCCCCTCCCCATCCCTGTGGCCGAATCTGCCTGCAATAGCTAAATAGTTCAGAGGGATTCTCTGAAGGGTTTTTGACTCCAAACTGCGATGTAGCTTTAGAACTGTCAGAGAAACTCTTTTGTGTCATACAAGCTCCTAAAATAAATAAATGGACAAGAAGTGTGTCACTCAAACTCAATCTGCCTCTTCTCGGGGAGGGGCGGGGGGGCGCGAACTCCAATACAATGTTTTTGGTTACTTTCTTTCTTTCTTCTTAAAGTGAATTTAGTGCTGGTGAAAGGTGCTGTATTAATAGCACTAGAAAATGAAGTCGTCTATTTATTCCTTCACACTACCTTGCCAATGTGCCTCAAGGACCATCTGTGGGTGTAATCTGGTAGATCAGTTTCTCTGGCTTGTTCAACCCTCTGTCTCTCTCCTAATAAGGGAACTAGTTATGGTGGTGATCTTGGTGATATAGTCACAGTCCTAATGAAAACTAGACTGAAACCCACCAAACTCCCTTCAGCTACCATGGGCTACTGACCTGGACTGGATTGGAACCAGCAACCTAGAAGAAAGCTCTGTATCCTATTACTGTTCAGACTTCTCATGGTGTGGTAGGGACTAGCAGTTAAGCAATATTTTCAGAGGTGTGATGACATTGATAATACTGGTACGTAACTAAAAGAGTGGTGATGAGCTTTGATAATACATTAATGTACATTGAAGTTATCAATAAACTTGATAAAACAAATTGTTGGCCAAAAGACAAAATAAGACCAATAGAAGGGGTTAGAGAATCTATTTTCAACACTGAACTCTTTTTAATGGATAGATCAATATATACAGGTGTATGTAAGTGTTCCTATTGTCTATTTTTTATCACTATGTGACTGTTTGGCCATCATTGAGAGGCTGATGTTAGGCTCATATGCTGAGAACTTATTTTCTGTTTTCTGTTCTAGAAGTATCACAAATCATCCTATAATGGAGGCAACCAGACAAACGAGAATTTCTCGACCGCACAAGATAAGTGAATCCTCCAAGGTTAGTGAATTCTGCATTGCTTGCTAAAACTTGTAATTAAAATGATGATTACTTTGAAAGAGGCGCCTCTCCTTTTTTAAGGGGGGGTGAGACAACCATGATGAAACAACTGGATATTTAGTTCCTAGGTATATAATGTAGCATGTAACAGGTGATTTTAAAATGTAAGTTTATTCCATTGGCTGCAATTAAAAAAACTGCAGCAAATAGGCCATCTGTTCAGAGTGATTCATGATTTTTAAAAATGGCACATACTGGCAACACGTAATCCTTCTCTGTATCTAGAGGTTTTTCTCCAGTAATTCAAAGGGGGTATATTTAATTTTGTTGCTGAATTGAATTTTTTGAAGATTTGTTAAAGAGACAAGTTAAATTTTATACCTAGGCTTAGGTTTTGTATGAATTCGAACCCTGATCCTGCAAACACTTGCACATGTGAGCACTCTCTGTGAACTCAGTGGCACTGTTCACAAGCATAACATTCACTTTCTATGTAAGGGCTAAGGGTGCTGTTGGGATCTGTTTCTGCACCAATGCACAGCTACATTGACTTCAGTTGGGATCCCACGGTAGTCTATACAAGTAGATTCTGATGCAGAAATGGAGACTAAGTGTTGTAAATCCTTATTGTTAATAATGATTCCATTAATTTGATTTAATCTTAGTGAAAATGGGGGAGGATTGTATTTCAATATTGCTCTGCACACTATGCCCTTATGCTAGTACAAGGGAGCCAGAAAAGCTAAAATCGTCAGTTTCAATATCTTGGTTGTCAAAGTTGAATGAAAAGCAAAGAGTAAAGCATTAATAATAGTCCAGAGTAAAATGGCACTTCAAACTTTTCTCGGCTATAATAACTACAAGCGTTGAGAAACAGGTAAATAAACATTTTTAAAATACATGACTTTCAATCTTGTCCCTTTACCACTGCGCAGATCACATGTAGCATTTAAAAACTGTAGCATAATAATAATCACTTTACAAATCTATAATCTCAACAGCATTGTTTTGTCCTTTTGCGTGTGCAGTTGCTATTATTATTTATTAACTTTAGAATTACTAGTTAGTATTAAACCTGTTATACAGAATATAACTAGCATGGGGAAACTATTAGTTTTTAATGTCAAAGTCGTCTTGGTCTTGGCTTTTGCAGCTATCCGTTTTTCTCAATGTTCTAAGAGTGAACAGATGACTTGGCAAGCAGGTGAAGTGTATTAACGTATTTTGAGTCATTACTGCATAGTCCCGTGTGTGTGCTCAGTTTATGCTCGGTGTTCAAAGTGGCAGCACTTCTCCACTGAGACAAGAAGTCAGGGAATACAAGTTGTCATAAGTGGCATTCGGGATTACCCCGCTGACTTTGCAGCACGTTTAATAAATAGGAGCCTTTGGTAACTTGTAAATTTTGCTGTAATCTCGTTATGCAAGATGATGGTATTAAAGAATGTAAGAGAGAGAGATGATAATCCTGTTACAAAGGGAAGAGAGCATATATTATTTTTAGTTTAATCCAATATCTATACGTCTGAGGACTTCAGAATAGGGTGTTACAAGCTGTCTGCTATTATCTGGTCATTATCTAATGAAAGTTTGTTGTCTTGCAGAACCTGCCCAAAATGACTGGTTTACCTTTTGGAGACTCCATATAGCACACTCGTGTTGTTGCATGCTCTCTTATTTATTTGACGTTACTTATGATTGCTTTTGAAAAATGCTTTAACAAAGATAAAAACTCCCTAAAGTTTTAAATACATTCCACTTGTCATTGGGGGTTCACCCTGGAGTCTGCTGACAGCATTTTAACATTTCTATGATTAATTAGACCCTTTCAGTGCTATTTTTGTTATTTATTACTGGTATTACAGTAGTGCCTGGAGACCTTGACTGAGATCAGGGCCCCATGATGCTGGGTCCTGTGCAAACACATAGTTCCTGCCCTGAGGAACTTAAATTCTAAGACCTTGTCTACATGGGGAACGATTTTAATAATTTAAGGTGCAAATTTAAACCGACATGGTTATACTGGTATAATCCCCCCCATTCCCTGTGTGAACACTCTTATTCCAATAGAATAGTGTATTTTTTTGTGTTGCCTAAGAAAGGGTTGAAGATGAATCTAAAAAAGCCACTCTTGCATCAGAAAGTATGTGTCCACATGGCAAGTTATAGCTGTATACTTATCGATATAACTGGTAAAACTTCCCCAATTTAGGGATGCTTATTTGAATTTTCTCTAATCCCTTGCAGCACAGTTCCAGCTCTGATATAGTGCCACAGTGTAAGTAGGGGCATGGTCACAGGGCAGAATCCCAACACACAACCTTGATGTAACCTTCTCAACATCTATAATTGTTAATACTGGTCTAGCATTTGACAGACCATGTACCACATTCTAGACCTCCGATATATAAATGCAACAATTAAAAATGAAAACTACCTTAGCTTCTGGATGATAGCAACAATGGGAATGGGTTACCATCATACTAGGTGACTCTAAACACGGATGAACAGTATTATTATTATTTGAGTGCAGATGATGTGTGTTTAGATCTGTACGGAGAGGAAGATACAATCAGTGCCCCAAGGAGCTTACAAATGAGCCATCCTGCCAAGATTTACCATAGGAGTAGCTTTCACGTAAGTCTTGGCAGGGTGACTGCTGAAATCGGCCACAAACCCAGCACGACAATTATTATACATGGGTTGAATGATCAAACCGCAAGCATTGCTGTATGAACATTGTCCACTCCCAATATATATTTTATACCTAGTAGGTTACTTTTAAAAGACTTAATAGGTCATTGGCGGTGCAAGTCCTTATACCTGGTGAAAAAGAATATCTGCTCTTCTGTGAGGATGAACACTTCATCTACTGAAGGAAGCTGCTGTCTGATATAATTTCTAAGGACATAAGAATGGCCATATAGCATCAGACAAATGGTCCATCTAGCCCAGTATCCTGTCTTCTGGCAGTGGCCAATGACCGGTGCTTCAGAGGGACTGAACAGAACAGGGCAATTATCAAGTGATCCATCTCCTGTCATGCAGTCCCAGCTTCTGGCAATTTGAGGTTTAGCGACACCTGGAGCATGGGGTTGTGTCCCTGACCATCTTGGCTAATAGCCATTGATGGACCTGTCCTGGACCTGTCCACCATGAACTTCTTTAATTCCTTTTTTTTTTTTTTTTTTAAACCCAGTTATACTTTTGGCCTTCACAACATCCCCAGGCAATGAGTTCCACAGGTTGACTGTGCGTTGTATGAAGTACTTTCTTATGTTTGTTTTAAAGCTGCTGCCTATTAATCTCATTGAGTGACCCATCATTTGTGTGTTATGTGAAGGGGTAAATAAGACTTCCTAATTTACTTTCTCCACACCGTTTATGATTTTATAGGCCTCTATCATATCCCCCCTTAGTCATCTCTTTTCTAAGATTAATAGTCCCAGTCTTTTTAATCTCTCCTCAGATGGAAGCCGTTCTATACCCGTAATCATTTTTGTTGCCCTTCTCTGTACCTTTTCCAATTCTAATATTTTTTGAGATAGGATGGCCAGAACTGCATGCAGTATTCAAGGTGTGGACGTACCACGGATTTATATAATGAAATTCTTTATTTCAGGTGTACAGATGGGCTGACCACCCCAGTCTAGTCCTTCAGAGTCTGAATGAGCAGAGACACCAAGGACTTTTCTGTGATATTATTCTGGTGGTGGACGAACAAAGAGTCCCTGCCCACCGGAATCTCCTAGCTGTTTGCAGTGACTACTTCAACTCCATGTTCACCATTGGCATGCGAGAGGCCTATCAAAAAGAGGTCGAACTATTTGGAGCCTCTTACATTGGTCTCAAAGCTGTGGTGGATTTCCTATATGGCAGTGAGCTGTCCTTAGATGGTGGCAACATTGATTATGTGCTGGAAACAGCTCACCTGCTGCAGATCTGGAAGGTGGTTGACTTCTGTTGTGAGTATCTCGAAAATGAGGTCAGCGAGGAGAACTACCTGTACCTTCAAGAGCTGGCCTCTATTTACAACCTGAAACGCCTGGACTCCTACATCGATTCTTTCATCCTGCAGAACTTTGGCACACTCTCTTTCACGCCTAACTTCCTGCAGAACATTTCCATCCAAAAACTCTGCCAGTATCTGGGGAGCAGCAACGTGCAGCAGGAATGTGAGCACGACTTGCTGCAGGCCGCCTTGCAGTGGCTGACACAATACCCGGAAAGAGAAAACGAGGCTTACCAGGTACTGGACAACATTCATTTTCCCTTGATACCGAAGAGTGACCTCCTCCATCGAGTCAAGCCTGCTGTCTGCTCTCTTCTCCCGAAGGAAGCAAACTGTGAGGGGTTTATAGAAGAAGCAGTGAACTATCATAATAACGTCACAGCCCAGCCAGTGCTCCAGAACAAGCGGACGGCTTTGCGTACAAATGAAGAGAGACTCCTCTTTGTGGGTGGGGAGGTTTCGGAACGGTGCCTGGAGTTAAGCGATGATACCTGCTTCCTGGACACCAAAAAGGGGCAATGGATAACAGAAACGCCACTCCCAGCCAGGCGAAGTCACCACTGTGTTGCAGTGCTGGGAGGTTTCATCTTCATAGCTGGAGGCAGCTTTTCAAGAGACAATGGAGGGGATGCAGCTTCAAATCTTCTATATAGGTATGATCCCCGCTGTAACCAGTGGATAAAGGTGAGACTCAAGCTGTATTACATCTTATTCTTTTAAAGTCCTTAATGTTTATTTTTATCTTTGTTGGTGGAAGAAGAACAGTCGTGGTGGGCACTAAAATATACCCGCATATTTATGTTTGAAAACTTAAAACACCCCTCTCAGTAGAAACAGCTAATTGGATAACTTCTGTGAACACTGTAGTTACACCAGTAGTGAAAGACTATGACTTTTCAAAATTGGTAGTGACGAGGGGCCAGATTTTCAACTCCCATTGGGGTGTAGGCACCTAACCTGCTTAGACACTTTTGAAAATCCCATTTGGCACCCATCTACATCTTTAGGTGCCTAAACACCTATGAAAATCTGGCCCAAAGTGCTGTGCAAGGACCACTGTGCAAGATTTTTAAGGCCATACAGGGACCAGAGTAATTAAAGATGGAAAACATATATTGGATCGAGTCTTTCCCCTTCCATGTCTGAGTAGAGAACCCCCTCCCTCCCAATATTAAACCGATACTACATTTTGGACTGATCTTCCATTCTTTGTGTACTCAGAACCTTCTGGGGTTCAGTGTTTGAGTCTATCGCAGTATCTCTGGGCGCACAGGATATTGCGAGATGGGCCGTGTATCACTAAGGAATAGAGTGGTTTGTCTCTTAGGCTATATCTGCACTTGGAGCTAGGGGTGTGATTTTCAGTTCGTGTAGACATACCTGTGCTAGCTCTTATCAAGCTAGCTAAAAATAGTAGTGTAGCTGCAATAGCACAGGCAGCAACTAGTTGCCCCAAGTGCATATGGGTGCAGTCCAGGTGGGTTTCTATGCAGGGCAGCTAGTCCATGCCGTTGCCTGTGCTACCACAGCTCTGTTACTATTTTTGGCATGCAAGCTCGTGAGTATGTCTACGCAAGCTGGGAATCACACCCTTAGCTCCAAGTGTAGATACAGCTTTAGATGCTTTCCATTATCCCTCTATGACCTTTAAACGTCAATGCTAATGTATCATGTGCTACAGAAGAGCAGAGTTTTATTGTTGTCTTAATATGTATGGCAAACACAAATAGCAGCCCTTTTTAAAACTCATAGGAGGAAACAAATCTTCTTAAACCTACTCTTTAAATCAACTTACCGATTGTTTGAGGATGTCGATATTTTATTTTATTTATTTATTTTGCAGGTTGCCTCCATGAGACAACGACGCGTAGATTTCTACCTTGCAGCCATTACAGATATGCTGGTAGCTGTTGGTGGGAGGAATGAAAATGGGGCTCTTTCTTCAGCTGAGACCTATAGCCCTCAAAAAGATGCCTGGTCTTATATAGCAGGCTTGCCAAGGTAAAGTGGTCTGTTTAGAAAACCATGCTTTCCTTAAAGAAAAGAACTCTCCAAGATCCACTGTGTTCAGTCCTATATGTGAGTATCCTGGGAGGGAAAAAGAGGAATAATCTGAGCCCATGATATCTGAGCAGCTGTCTCCTCGAGGCCATGAATTTGAGATCCACTGGGGTTGTCTTTGGTCTCCACCTTGCGGTTACAACTGTAACAGGGCAAGGAAAAGGGCCTTCTCATTTCACGTTCTGTGTTTGTAGACTGTCTTTTCTGAGGTTGGTCTCAGTGGAATCCCTTCAGATTGTTTAGATCTCAGTGCAAGGCATTATTTGGGTGGGTACCTTTAGCACCATGTATTTTATGTCCTCTAGTTTGGGCTTTTTGCCACCTGCTCTTCCTTGCGGGTATTTTTATGTTGGCTGCTTGTACACATGCCAATATGGAGAGATCCATGTGCCACGGGTGTGCAGTCCAAGTTAAAACTTAGTTGTTCCACTCTTGAGGATGCTTTAATTGTACCGTGAGCACCATTAACACTTGATTTTACTTACATCCCAAATTGATACCTAGAACTTCAAGGTGGTGACCTTTTGAAGGTGGTAGTGAGATCTTTCCCACTGGTATGGTAGCCGTTCATGATACTGCATGAGTCTCTGAGGTTCGTAAAGGTAGCTGCTGCTTATGTTGTATTACCAGAGTGCACAGCAGCCTCTGATTTCAGTGGTCACGTTTGCTTGGTTGTTATTAGGTGGTATCTCCAGTAGAACCCTTCAGAGTCTACTTTGCCTAGAATTTGTGGTGTGTTTCTTATTCTCTGATGCTAACAGTTCAGTCCTTAGCTGCTAACGGTCAGAATCCTAGACAGCTAGTGTAAACATGGATAGCAGAGAGGTCTCCTTTTTCCAGTTCTGTGTTGGACATGTGTAGCTATGTGAATATGACCTGGACCAACAAGAAGACTCAGTGCTCCTGAGAAGCAAGAGGCAGATATTCTTCCGCACATATATGTGGGTCTGGCAGTTGAGATTAAACACCATCAAATCCCCCGCCCTCCTGGGTATGGGGGAGAGGTTTCTGCACAAGTGAGAGTTAAGGGCCTAACTGCCATTTGTATCTATGGAAAGCCACCCTCCTAGATCACATGTGGATTACATTTTAATACAGTTGTGGACAATCCTACCCACACCCTCCCCTTCACGGTCAAATAATGTTCCTGTGGCAACTACAGCAATTCCTGTTACGTGGCATTCTGCAGGTATGTTAATATTGCTGTCCCTTTTTGATCTGAGTGGCTAGTCAAAGTTTTGCAGGCTTGGGGATGTTCCAGTTGGAAGTAGAAATTGGTGGAGCCTGGTGTTTTCTTTGCAGTTTTGTTACATTACAAAAAGAATGAACAAAGTGCGGTTTCTCTGAATGCAGAAGGAAACAAATAGCAGGAAACAGCTTCTTTTGTTCTTCACCAAGAACGCTCTTTTAGCCTGCCCCTCTGGCCCAAAAAACCTCACCCCAGGGTCACCCACCAGGGTCTCAGCTGCTTTTTAGGTGAGTGCGCTTGCTCTCTCTTTCCCGGTTTTTCTGTTCTGGCTGCCCACACCCAAAACAATACTCAGCCAAAAGCTCCTGGACAGGTTCCCATGCAGCTTTTGCCTTACAGGAGGGCTTTAACTCAACCCATAACAAGGTTCCATCCAGCTCAGAACAATATATTTTCAGCTGTTTCTTAATGGAAATTTAGCAGCTGGAAAATAAGGAGGCCTGGCAGGGGGAGGGATAGCTCAGTGGTTTGAGCATTGGCCTGCTAAACCCAGGGTTGTGAGTTCAGTCCTTGAGGGAGCCATTTAGGGATCTGGGGCAAAAATCTGTCTGGGGATTGGCCCTGCTTTGAGCAGGGGGTAGGACTAGATGACCTCCTGTGGTTTTTTCCAACCCTGATATTCTATGATTCTATAAATCAATGGCTATCAGTAAAGATTAGGTTGATTTCAGCTGGTGCTGAAATCAACAAAAATCCATCAGTAACAGTCAGCGTGAGTGAAGCCTCCCACCCGTTTCCCGGCCCTGCATCTTGCATCTGCAGGGACTGGTGCCACTGGCTGTGCAAGTAGCTCTGCTGCAGAGGAACCACAGAGGGTTCCATGCAGAGCCATGGGGCTGGTGACACTGGATCCCGGCAAACACAAGGTGAGGGGAAGACTGCGGTCCTGGTGGGGCAGGGCAGAGACCAGCAGCCTGGACTGTGAGGAGGAGGGTGAGCCCCCAGCTGTGGGGGAACTCACCCTGCTGTTGAATGGCTCCATCCCCAGGCAAGAGCCAATCAACAGCGGGGTGGCCTGCCTCATCACTGGGGGCTTGTCGTCCTCCTTGCAGTCCCAGCCGGGGGTCTCCACACTGCCAGACCAGGTCCACAGCTTTCCCCGCACCTTGCAGCTGGGTATTCTGGGCCCCACAGCTGTGCAGGGAGCCCCTTGCAGCCTTACTGTCATCGCTGCCTTAACCCTTCCCCCACTCTTAATTTCCTACAACTGTAAAAATTAAAATAAAAAAATCGATATTAATCATTGAAACCAGGGAGAAAAAAACAAACGAATTCTGCCTAGCCTAGGAATAAGGAAGAGGAGTGTCCTGCTTTCTCTCCACAGTGTGAGAACTTGTCCTTCAGATAAGACATTACTAATAGGGGCTGGATAGTATCTTGCAGACATCCACAAACACTACATTGAAAGAACATTAGTAAGGTAGCCTAGTCAAGCACTCAAAAATTAGCAAATGTGTGGTTCATTCAGCCTTAATTTGCCCCCCTTGTGCATATCCACTATGATAGTCTCTAATTACATGTCCACATACAATTTTGTCACATGGGTTTTTTTGTGTGTAATTTCCTCGTTTGTGGGGTGTTTTTAAAGTAAACTGAAAAAAAATAGAAATTGCAATATGTGACATCATACTGACATCCACGTGGGCTCATCAGCAGGATTTGAACCTTTAGATCTTCTGCACAGACTTCTGCCACTTGAGCTAAAGGAGTAACTGAAAGCAGTAGTAGGTTGTTATCATCTATGTGTACCAACACTAGAGGGGGATCAGACGCACGCTTTGCCAGTAGGGTTCACAGCTGTTTGCTGACAGCAGAGGAATGGTGAGGCTCTGTAATCTTGGGTTTCATTATAGGCTCTGGAGGGGAGTGTTAGGGGGGAGGGATAGCTCAGTGGTTTGAGCATTGGCCTGCTAAACCCAGGGTTGTGAATTCAATCCTTGAGGGGGGCCACTTAGGGACATGGGGCAAAAATCAGTACTTGGTCCTGCTAGTGAAGGCAGAGGGCTGGACTCAATGACCTTTCAAGGTCCCTTCCAGTTCTAAGAGATAGGATATCTCCATTTATTACTTTTCTAGTAGTCACAGATAATTGCATCTCCCCTCACCCCCCTTCCCTCCCCAACCATGACCCTGTATGTCCTATCCCCTCCAGTCTGTTCCTGTCCCAGTCCTCTCTTCGCCGTACCAGTCCCATTGCCCTTGCACAGCCAGTTCTAGTTTTCCCCTTCAGGTTCCTTGTCTGATTTGTCTTTCCCCTCCCTCCCCACTCAGTCTCCACCCCCCAGTCCCTTCTCTGTTTCTTTGCTGATCCAGTGGTAGTTCTCCCCGTTTCCTTGTCAGATCGGTTTCCTGTCCTCCAAGCCCCATTTCTCCCCCCAGCACATACACACCTAATCCCAGTATCCATGTTCAGACAATTTCAGTCTTTGCACACACCACTCCTGCTCTCAGTCAGTTTTCTACATCCCCTCCAGCCTGGCCCCACCCTGGACTGGAGCAGTAATCTCAAGGAAAGCTTCACCTCTGTAGGCCTATACTAGACGGCCCATGCTCAGTCACTCGGTGGGGGTGGCATATGTGTGGTCTGGCCAGCAGTAGGAGCTGTGAGGGCTTGGAGCATGCTCAGTGAGGACAGAATCATTGAAGATTATAGCTGCTAAAATTGAAGAAGTTTCTCCCGGGCAGGTGAAAATTATATTACATTTTTGCCAAATTTGGACAGATTTTCATAGAGACTGCGAAATCCTGATGCAGAGGCCTACTTCCCTCCTCGTCCTTCCCATATTTTAAGTCCCTGATATAAAGTATGGTGGTGCTCACCCTTTTCAAAGAAATGGTTACTAGAATTTTTGACATGAGCAAAACAAAACCTCAGCCTGGTACTTGAAAACGGCTAAATCGTTTTGGCTGGTTTCTAAATTCCATCCGAGGCAGACACTTGGCATGGAAAATTTCAGCGCGAATGATTAAAGTTTGGCAAAATTATAAGCAGCTGAAAATAGGATCTTCTAATGGGAAGTGTCAGGCCACCTTAATAATATCAAGAATATTTTTGCAGGACAGGCACTGTCTAACATTGAAAAATGACCACCTGCAGCTGCCATTGACTTGGAGTTGTGGGTCCTTAGTCCTTCAGAAAATCAGGTGAAGAGTGTGCTGCTCATCCAGTAGTTGTTGGTTTTTTTTAAGAGAAATTCTGAGCTTTTCTCGCAGTCACGGGATGGCTCTACTGCAGCAGAAGCTGTAATTCACGCTGCATTGCATCGGGGAAGGTTCTTCGAAACTGGCACAGCATCTCTAATTAATATTGTGGCTTGAAACCGTTTCCTCTTTAACACCTCTGCTCAGCAGGTCTGACAACATTCCCTTAGACACATACGGCAAAATGCCTAGTGCCTTCAATGGGAGCATGACTGGGCCTGTTCTAAAACTACTGCAGTCCTGTTGTACCCACATCCGTTTCAAAGGCTTAAGCAATGGTGTTTGCGCAGAATTCAAGGTGACAAAAGCTAAGTGTGCGAAACCATTTGCTATGATTTCTAAGTCTGCTTGGTTTGTGTGGCTGTGGACAAGCACGTTTTAAGTCAGATTAGCTGAAACACGACTAGGCTGTTTCAGCAGATCGTCGGCTGTATTAGAAAGTAATGACGGGATGGACAACTTGATGTTTCACAGGAATCTGCCTACAGCAGAACTCCTGCTATCAAGTGAAGTTGTTCAGCAGTCAGAAGGCAGAAAGGAGAAATCTCAGGGCATTTTCCATGGCTGTGTCTATGCTAGATTTTCCAGACGTGATTGAAGGGGGCTGTCAAATGCGGTTCCTCGCTCAGCCATTACTAGACTCTGCTGTCCTGTTGGTATAGGTAAAAGTCAGCTGAGTTCACTCAGTGTCAATAGAATTGTCTCTAAAAACAAACAAAAAACCATGGTGAACTGATTTGCTATGATTGGCGCTGATCACTGTTGATCCTTCCACATCAGCAGTACAACAGAATGCAACACAGCATATAGCCTGTATGGGGTTTTTTTTTCTCTCTCTTTTTTTCCCCCCTTAAAACTATGGAGCAGCGCCAGCTCCCATTGTATTAAATGAGGGCAGTGGATGCTCAGCACCATCTATAAACTCAGTTAGTTTTGTGTGGGGAGGACATGCTGAAAGGTCCTAGCGCAGATTCAGATTGTGGCTCAAAACATCTGAGTTTGGATCCTCCTTTGGAATGTCTTTCAACTTGTTCTCGCTTCATGTAGAGTTTATAAGCCTCTTCTGAGAGTCTTGACTTGGTCAAATGCAACCAAGTCTTGGGGCGTCTTCACTCCAAAGTCTCTATGAATGGTGCTGCTACTCGGACCGCCATTCGCCAGCCACTTGGCCCCGTTTCACCAAGTAAGACGGCACTGTGGTAGTCTTTGTATTCCATCTCAAGGACCCTTCTGCGTCCTATAGTTGGAGCTTGCTTGTATGTCTCAATAACACATCATCCAAACAGAAGTATTGTGAAGGAGTGCTGGGTCATGGGCTTTTGCATGCAGCTGGATTAACAAGTATACACATCTTTCATCTTCTCTTTACATGATAATTTAAGATAAACCTTGGTTTTCTTTATTCTTGGCACTATATAGACATGGAAGAAGCTAAGGTAGTGGGCCCAAAGAGTTTGCAGTCTGTAGCTGAGAAAGAATCTTGCTCTGTGAAATAAAAACAACTCTTAGGTTCTGTGCACATTGAGTCCTGACATGTTTAAGCATGGTTTTAAGTCATTTCATGCTAAACTGATTTTAATATGGATTCGGCTGTCATAGGGTTAGGCCCAACTGTTTAAACCACTTCAGTGTGAAGCTAAAATAACTGCTTCAGGAATCATGTTTTTTAATGGTTGTATTACAAGAATAGATAGGGTTGGAGGGATGCGAGTCACCCTGTAGGAAGTAGCATGCGCTTCTGGTTTTATACTGACTTTACCAGCTGTCCATGTCTTTGTTACAGAGAGATATGTTGGACTCAAATGGGAAAGTAGAGAGAGCTAATCATAGCATCGTCTGCCAATTCCTTTATGGCAATCCCAGATTTCTGGTAGGAGGGAAGTGTTTTAACTATAATCTATTTCTGCTGTAACAGAATTTATAGAAATGTTGAATTCTTATATGGCAAGAATGGGGGGAAATATAACTGTCTAAGAATTAGCTGCTTCTGAACTAGATGCATGCAGAGGTGGGTGGGGGGGAGAAGGGGGTTGTTTTGTCTTTTCAGGGGTGGTGAGTGAGAGAATTCTAATAATCTGATACTTCTATCCATCTTCAATGCCATTTTTTGTTTAATCCACTATTTGGTTGCAAAACTTATGTTTTGTAAACTTACGACGACGTAACGAGAACAGCCTCAGAATTCTCTTTGGAGTTCCTGTCACGGAGCACTAGTCCTCTAGAGCCTGAGAGAGTTTTCTGAGCTTGGTTTGCTGTTCTAGGAAATATAACTCTAAATATATATATATATATATTTTTTTTTTTTTTTGCATCTTCAGTCATCAGCAATTTTGATAGCAAAATTAAAACAGAAGAAATTAAACAGGTGACTGTTGCTTGCCTCCTTAAGCTTTATTGCAGACAGTCCTGGATCTTCTGATCATATTCCATCTTTAGATTTATAGGGTATCCCAGAACAGTGGTCCTGGTTTGCAAAGGAGGAATGTAGAACTCCTCTCCCCTCCCCCCCATTTCCCCCCAGTTGATTTAAATTTGAATATTTCTCTAATTGGCGAATCTAAACCCATTTTTTCCTAAATTTTGGGAATGGGAGTTCTGAGGATTGAGTTTGTGGACTCTCACTGGGGACTCTCAAACTAACAAAAAATCCCCAGCAAAAAGTTACAGTGGTTGTTTGCAGGTGTGGGTACGTCTCTCTGAGGTGACTGGCTTCTGTCAGAATCTGATCTCCTTTTAAAAAAAGGTGATACAGCAAGTTAAGGCTCTAGGTACTTTGGAGCTGTTTTTCTATGGATGATGATGTTACCTGGCCCATGCTATGGTTAGAAAGACCTCCTTGGCATACAGATTTAGGGTAAGATTTTCAAAAACACTGATTGTTGGTCTAACTCTGCTTCTGTTGAAGTCAATGGGAGTTGATGTCAAGTTAAGTTAAAGCTGATTGGTTCTGAAAATCCCACACTCAGTTAGTGAATTGTCTTTATTTTCATATAACGCCACTTCACCAATCCTAAATTTAGCACAGGCTAGACTCTCCATGAGTTACACTCCATCTCCTGGAAGCCAAAGGAACCACACTCTCAGATGATATCACTGCTCCCATAAAGCCTTCATAATACTCCTTGCCCAGCAAATCTTCCTTTCTTATTTTTCCTCCACACTTTCCTTGGGACTTTAATAGACGCAAATAATTTATTACCAACTTAATAATACTAGCGAGAGCCGTGCTACTTCTGCTGTTTCCTAAAGCCTTTTTCATGCTGCTGAGAAAGTTGAACCAACACTACTCTTTAGTATCAGAGTGGTAGCCTTGTTAGTCTGTATCCACAAAAACAATGAGGACTCTGGTGGCACCTTAAAGACTAACAGGTTTATTTGGGCATAAGCTTTTGTGGGTAAAAAACCCACTTCTTCAGATGCATGGAGTGAAAATTACAGATGCAGGCATAAATATACTGACTTCATGTGTCAGTATATTTATGCCTGCATCTGTAATTTTCACTCCATGCATCTGAAGAAGTGGGTTTTTTACCCACAAAAGCTTATGCCCAAACTATTCTTTAGTGGACCCCCATTGAATAACTAACTAACTTTATTGTAATTTAGTTCAATTTTAAATATCACTTGTAAATGTAACAGATATGAAATCACTGACCTCTTAACTGTATGGGCAGCACTGATATTTAACAATCACTGTTAAATATTTGCACTAGTCTGCAAAACCAATAAGTTGTTGTTGTTTGCCTATCCTAGGTTTACCTATGGGCATGCTGGCACTGTCTACAAGGAATTTGTTTATATCTCCGGGGGCCATGATTACCAAATTGGTCCCTATAGAAAAAATCTCCTCTGCTATGATTACCGCACAGATGTCTGGGAGGAAAAGCGGCCAATGATCACTGCTCGGGGGTGGCACAGCATGTGCACCTTGGAGGACAATATCTATTCCATTGGCGGCAGTGATGACAACATAGAAACTATGGCACGCTTTGACATTCTGAGTGTGGAGTCTTACAGCCCTCAGTGTAACCAGTGGACCAGAGTCTCTCCCTTGTTTCAAGCAAACAGTGAGTCTGGAGTGGCAGTCTGGGAAGGCAAGATTTATATTCTTGGAGGCTATAGCTGGGAAGACACTGTCTTCTCCAAAACTGTCCAGGTATATGACAAGGAGAAAAACAAGTGGTACAGAGGAACTGACCTTCCCAAAGCTATTGCTGGTGTGTCTGCGTGCGTCTGTGCATTGAAACCTAGAAAGGAGGACAAAAAGAAAAAGACAAAAACGAAGAAGCATCAGGATCGGGGAAGATGACACAGCTTGGGAACCTTGTAACTAATCATCTCTTTCTAATCTTCATTTTAAAAAAAAAAAAGAAAAAGAAAAAAGAAAACAGTTTCTGAAACCTTAGAGAACATGTGGTCGAACATCTTGGGGTGAGGGTCACGTGAAGGTAACTACTACTACTGAATGGTGGTGAGGTTGCAAAGGGTGCTATGCTACCCGTCCTGTACATTTAGGTGTAGACTGTTACTTCCGTGGTTCTTAGCTTTTACACACTTTTATAATAATAATAATAGGTAAAAATTTTAAAAATTTAAAACTTTTTGGCTTAGAAAATTAAATGATGGGGAGGGAAAAGAGGACCAAACATCGGTTTGACGTTGCAAAGAGAAGTCTAGAGGCAGTTGCTATTGAAAACTGATATGGATCTTGTTGTAAATCCTGATTATTTTTTTTCATTAAATTTTAATTTACAATACTTTCTAGAGTTGTGAGTAAAAGATTTCTGGTATGCATGAGTAGCCATTCAAATTATACCTATGCCCAGGCATCTTGGTAAGCAAATGAGATTTCTGTACTCTTACGTTTCAGAGGATATTATTAAGTGACCAAAGTGTGAGTGCTCTGGTCCAGACATGGCCATCTAACTGATCTGTGCTCAGTTTGTGAGCTCTGCTGGTCTTTCCAGTGGTGCAATGATCTACAAGACCCAGGGGAGGTGACACAACCTTTATGTCACTTGTTAATTACTAGAACTGTGCACAACTTTCATAACAAAACCCAATAGCAAGTTTAGTTTTTGTTGATTTCTCCTAGTTCAGGACTAGGCTTTTTAAACTTGTGGCTTTGGGCAGAAGTTACATAGAACTTGGTCCTTACTTTAAACCAGGTGAGACAAGTTGACTTCACTGTGAGTTACTGAGGGTGGGGAAGGGAAGGTGTTGAAATCAAAAGCTCAAAATGAACTCAAGACAAAGAGCAAACACATCCTACAAGGGGCAATGGGGGGGGGGGGGGGGGGGGGGAGTTTGCAGGAGCTGGGAACTGCTGAATTTAGCATAGGTCTAGCAATGATGACCTCTACCAGTCAGTGCAAGGGGCCATTAGCAGCCTCTGGATGAGAATCTAACCTAGCACTCCTTAGTCAGGTGGCTGCAACACTGTTCCTCTTGGAAGAATGGGCTTAACATGGGGAAAAGTTGTGGTGGATTCTTGGGATGTCATTTGGGGCACAGATGACTGAACTGGTGGGAGAATCATATATTGGAGTAATATCAAGGGAATTTGACTTATGCCCACCATACTAAAGAAATTTTGACTGCACTTTCACACAAGACTGTTTAAAACAGCACTGGGTTAAAGTGCACCAGCAGGATTAACACAGACTGACTAATGCACAACATGTTTGTGTGCTTTAGAAATCACACCCCTGTAGAGTGCATTATCCATCGTGTACAATCCTTCTGTCATTCCACCTTCCACTGGCAGGGTTGTATCTACTGCAAGTATTTAAATTTACCAACTATCTGGCCAGCCTTCAAGCAGTCACCCAAAGCAGTTTACAAATGGGCCTTTTGTTTGATTTGCAAGAAGTTAAGAACCAGCCATCTCATACAGTCTCTGTAATTTTTATAATAACAATTAATACTAATTCCAGGCCACAGATTACTCTCTCATCCCAACACAAAGAAATTTTTAGACATTTTTGAAACTTTTGTACTTTTTATAACACATTTTGCTAATACCTAGTCTCTAGTTTGTCATATTATGTTATTTACTATTGAAGTTCCTGCCTACAATCGTGGTCCTATTGTTATAGTCAGGAACTCATAATTTGTTGGCTCTTTCAGGCTTTGTGTATAGTCAGTTGTGATGTGATGCAGCTGTTAAAGCAGCATTTACATTCTCAGCATTGTCAGGTCTATAATTGTGACTATTGTAAGGCTTTCACTGGCAGTTCAAATAGTCAGACATGCTGATAAATGCCCTTTTATTGTCACTCGGTGATCCACTGAATGGATATCAAGAGCCTTGATTTAAAGTTCTGCTTTGGTGCTATTGATCCATTTTCTCTAAATCCTTCCGAGTCCCTCTCCATCCACATCTCCATCACTGTGCAACATAACCATGTACTTCAGATCTGCCTTTTTCCTTTTATCCCATGTATAAGGGATGTCCTGCCTACTTTTTGCTACTGGGGTGTATTTGCCTCATTAATGTGAAAATTCTTCTAAGAAAAACTTGTTTGCACTATAAAAGAAAAATCATTTTCAACATCATTTGGAGTTTGGGGAATTTGGGGTCCTCTTTATCCATCGATAGGAATCAATTTTTTTTTTTTAAATTGGAAGTGGCACCTGGTGAATAGCTAGAATGAAAGAAAGGAAACGAATGATGCAGTGTGACACACAAAGATTTGAAGAAAACTGGCTTGAGGTATATAAGTCGTAAAAATCCTCTGGATATCTTTGAGTGTTTCTCTTAAACAATAGAAACTATTAAATTTAACAAGTTACAAAAAGTCCTCTATGTGCAGTAATGATACCTTTTACATTGCATGAGGAAATAGTTATTTTTTAATTGTTCCTAAAAAGAGATAATGGAACGTTTTAGTTAGAACAAACAGATTAGCTGATTTAGGTATATGAAAACTTGTTTGTTGACTGGCTACTCCTACTTCATCTTTGTACAACCCTTTTCATGTGTAAATACACAACAAAGATTCCCCAAGACGCTTCTTTGTTTCTACTAATTGGCTGCTTTTCATATTTTTTGTTTGTTTTAATTGTATATGCTTGTGTGTTACATTCTTGATGTGTTTACAATTTGAAAAATAAAACATGTTAAGAATTTCAGACTTTATTCCTCTTTGTGTGCATTGTTTACACCCTGACTGTTTTTTCTCTTTATTGATAACCAGAAAGGTAGTAATTCTTTTTGTAACTATTTCAGAGGTAGTCTCAACAGTGTGAGCACAAATTTTTTAAATTGGACAAGGTATAGGTGGTAGCTGGTTCTACTGTGGCTCAACTAATTACATTTTGAGGGAGCAGAAGCACACTAATTTGTATCTGGCTAATCCAAACACACCAAAAAATGGTTGATGTTGCCCCCATTTCTCAGCAAAGCATTTGATAGTCAAAACATAGAGGACCCAGTTCCGTTTCTAATGGAGTCAAAAAGAATATTTCACTGAGTTGGATCAAGCCCTCGTGAATCCATAATATAAAACTTAATTGGTTATGCAAAATATAAGCCCAGTATTACAAACTCTTAGTGGGGGGAGTAACCCTTATTCACATAGCACCATGGAAGTCAGGGGCTACTCATGAGAGTACTTGTAGGATCAGATGCTATTTCAGAATATTTTGGGGTGTACTATGCATTATTTACATAAATAATTTACACCTGTCAAAAGAACAGATTATTACTATTTGTAGCTACAGACCCTAATGGGGGGTCAAGACTCCTAATGAAAGTGGTATCTATCTACTTATTTGTATGGCCTACTCGCCTCATGAAATACATATTAGTAGGGTTATTGACCTATGGCACATTGCATTTTAAAGTGATCTGTAAACATAGCTTCTCCATACTGAAATACTTCGGAATAAGACTCTCACTCTATGATGTCCTGGGATCCTTGCTAACGCAAGACGTGTATCTCCCAGGAGGAACATTTCTACATGCAGTGACACTGAATTCACACTTTTTGGTATTTTCATAAACCAAATGGGTATTTTGCCAATCAACCAGAAAGCTTGGTTGAGAATCAGAAGGAGAGTGGAAGAGTGGAAGGTAGAATATTGTGTTGTCAGAAACCTTCTGTGCCCATCGCTTTCACAGACTTCATTTGTGATCTTTGTAAATCACATAACTTCTCCTTGCCTCGGTTTCCCTTCCACAAAAATGGGGATAAGTAACTATTTCTTCTCATTTTGAGAAGGCACCTAATACAAAGTGCTATAGAAGTTCAAGATTTTTATTCAAGCCAGCTATCAAAATGCTCTCTTCCTTTCTTTCCCATACAAATACACCCTGGCATTACCATGTAAAGGAATGAATGTTGGTAACGTCAATATTGGTAATAAAAATGTGTGGGGCACCCTGAGGAAAAGTTACACAAATCACCCCAGGTCAATATATGCTTTTGTTCTTACCTCAAAATCATGCTGCAGCCAATTCCTTTAGTAATTAAACTAAAGGTTTATTAATAAAACAAGAGAGTTATTAAATGGTTAAAGGAATCATATACCTTACAATTGATTTCAGAGTCTGTAGGTCAGGATAATACGCATTGATGGTGAGTCTGCTGGTTTGCAGTAGGTCTCTCTGGATCACCCAAAAGATTGGGGGTCATCAGTCCTTTGGTCACAGCTTCCTTGTTAGAAATCACAGTCCAGAGAAGTGGAGCAGAATGGAAGACCAAGATGTGCTGTCACAGTCTCCTCTTTTATACTTTCAGCCCACGTGCCTGGAAAGTTACTGGCAAAAAGATGGAGTCTTTGATCATGTCTTTACATGCCTCATTGAGTCCTTGGGCAGCCAATGCCTCAGTTTTCTGTGAAACGTCTCCAGGAGGGGTTCACTGGGCAACCTGATTGTCCTTAATGAGACATCAACCAAGCTAGCTGGCAAATCTGTCTTGGGGCATCACCCAAGAAAACATGTTTGAGATACAACCCAGTTGAATATTAATAACTTCATATACAAAGATGGATTTAAACAGAATAATACTTAGCAGCCTATAACTTTTCCATTCATACCTTATAAGGCATACTTTGTACAAGGTTTATCACCATTGTGCAACAATGGTGATACATTAGTGTAAACAGTGTCACACCCCCTTCATGCAGCAGTGGTTGCTCTTTCGATAAAGTGTTCTCATATAAGCAGCTAGAGCAAGACTAAAGGGGACCAGAGGGTGAAGCAGAAACTGAAATCGAGGACAATAATCTCCTGCCTTTTGCCTACTTCAGTCCATTCTGTTCCTACCACTTTGATCAAAAATAGGCAGTCCACACTGTGTAAAGGCTTCCTTTATCCTGTAGACCAGATGCAGTTTCCAGGATTCCCCAGTGGATTTGACATTGTCAGGTGAATGTTGCAGCATCTCGTTGAGCTGGCAATCTTTAGCTGGACGGGACTTCAGGGGGTAGAAAGGTAAATTCACAGAATGGTAAATGCTGACATACCTGCCCCCCCCCCCAGTTTTTAAGATTATGGTGGGCCTAATGATGAAGGGAATTGAGAGGTGCAAGAGAGGCTAGGAGGTTGAGATTGTGACAATGCTAAAATTGACTGTTTTGCACAAGAAGGGGCTTGAATTTAAGCTAAGGTAGGTTGAGATACTAAAGGGATTTCATCAGGAATTCTTTACAGAGAATTAAAACATGAAATAAAGTGACACAAACATCTACATGAGCAACTAACCAATGTTTACAAAAAGCATTAGAGGATCATAGGGAAGAGAAGCTGTACTGAGTCTGTACAATTGCTAAAGCATAGGAGCGGAGCTAGGTCTTGCTGATGAAAATGGATCCATTGTTTGTACTATTTGGAAGTCTTCATGCTGAATGTTAATGAGCATAACAAGCACAGGGTGAGTGGATTTTTTGCATTAACTATTTCGAACAGATAAAAATGGAGAATAAGCAGAATTAAAGGAAGAGAGTTTCTTCCAGCCACTGAAAGTTTCTTTTTTCCAAAGGGTGCTAAAACTGTGGACATGTAACAATAGCATTCATCTCCAAAGCAAGTTTCAAATAAAATGCTGTTGCAAGTCTAAAGAACTCAGTTACATGGTTTCTAAAATAAAACCTGTACTGATTTAAGACATGATAAAACTGAGGGTGTTATTAATGGTTGCAGTTACTGTATCTTTATAGAAACTAACCAATACTCAGTTACTTCAGGAGATATTATATGGGGCTTTCCAATTTTTCACCGTTTCATCTTGTGTAACAAAATGAGAACAGTTTGACAATTGTCTGGGTTTTTTTCCAGTCGATTATTACATAAAAAAACATCTCTTAGCAGGTAACATTTTAAAGTGTCTAAAACCCAGAGTTTCTTATTTCTCTAACTATAAAGGAGATTAAGATATGATGGAGATGAATTAAATTCTTTATTACAGAAGTAAATTTGTGTTTGTAATTAGTGAATATTTGTTTTACTATTTTAGAAAGCTTTGAAAATATCTTTAACTCTACAATGAAGCAAAGGAGAAAAGTATTACCTAAAATATTCATTTTGGACTGTAATGACAGGAAATTGATCAGTACTCTGAAGTATATGAACAGGGCCGGCTCCAGGGTTTTGGCCGCCCCAAGCAGCCAAAAAAAAAAAAAAAAAAAGCCGCGATCTGCAGCATCAATTCGGCGGGAGGTCCTTTGCTCCCAGTGGGAGTGAGGGACCGTCCACCAAATTGCCGCCGAATACCTGGACATGCTGCCCATCTCCGGAGCGGCCGCCCCAAGCACCTGCTTGCCAGGCTAGTGCCTGGAGCCGGCTCTGTATATGAAATAATGTACTCATGAACTAATTATTACTTACCTAACTAGCTTCACATGGAGGTGAAAATGTAACCATAAATGTTCTGTCTCTAGCTGATCTGAAATGACAGTTAAGAGGTATGGTGATGATCATTATATGATGCTTTAGAACCGAAGACTATCATAAGCATAATGGTTGAGAGCCACAAAGGTATTTAGATGCCTAAAACTCATACTTAAATACCTAAATCCCAGTTCTGGCGCCACTGCGATCCACAAAACTCCCACCAAAACATATAAGCACCTGTGTTCCTGCCTCTGGGCATGCACACCAATACCTCCCTCTAGGCATCCTGCTGCCTATTTCCCACCTGAGCCCCAGAGCAATTCACGAACTGGGGGAAGATAGAAAGAGAAGATGGTGAGGAAATATCTGTCATTGAACCAACTTCTGTTGGTGAGAGAGACATGCTTTCAGGCTTACACAGAGCTCTTCTTCAGGGGGAAGATAGGCAGTCATTTGCCTAAGTGGAGTGCAGGGCTCAATCCAGTCGGCATGCTCAGAGGCTTTCTATTGGATTGGGTCCCATTCACAATCTGCCCATTCAACTTTATGACTTCTTTTACCCCAATGGTTAGGGCACTTGTGTGGGATATGGGAGATTCAGGTTCAATTCCCACCTCTCTGCCAGAGGGGGAAAACAAGGATTTGAGCAGGGGATCTCCCACCTCCTGGGAAGGTTCTCTACCACTGAGCTATGGGATATTCTTGGGGTGGGAGAGGCTCCCTCAATCTTCCTATTGAAGCTGTTCCACCGTGGCTCAATAATGAAAGAGTGATTGGAGCAGTGGGACTGGCCTGACTTAGGTGGGGTCTAAAAAGTTAGGTCAACCCAGCTACCTTGCTCAGGGGTGTGAAAAATACACAGGTAGTTAAACCGCCTAATCCCTGCTAAAGACAGCACTAGATTGACAGAAGGATTTTTCTGTCAATTTAGCTACTGCCTGTCAGGGACCCCTCCTGTTGGTGGACGGACCCCTGCTGTCAGCATAGGTACACCTAAGTGGAGAGAAGCCCTAAGTATTTATCCACAATGGAACAGTGATTGGGCAAGAGACAAAGAGAGTGAGGGAGAATGATTGTAGTCTCTAGGCTAGGGCTGGTAGATGGGACACCTTGGGTCCAGTTCCCCTGCTCCAATCCCTCTTCCATTATTGATCCACAATGGAACAGCTTTAACAGGAAGATCAAGGGAACACCACATTAGAATATCACATAGCCCAGTGATTAAAGAACCCTCCCAAGAGGTGGGAGAGACCCCTATTCAAATCCTTTCTCCCCCTCTGGCAGAGAGAGGGGAATTGAATCTGGATCTCCCATATGCCAGGTGAGTACTCTAACCACTGGGCTGAAAGGTATAAGATGGGTTCCAGTGGTATCACCTCCTCGTCTTGCTGTTTTGTGTGGAGCACGGTGGGCTCCTAACTCATTCCTGCAAGAAAACTGTAGGTGCCTAAGCCCGTCTGACTCCAAGTGGCTGGTTTTCATTCACTGGTGGATCACTAAGTTCAGGGCAGGTCTACAATAGAAGGTGCTTTAGACCGCTGTAGCGCATCTGGTGAAGATGCTCTATGCCGACTGGAGAGCGCTCTCCCATCTGCATAATTACTCCACCTCCGTAAGAGGTGGGATCTATGTCGGCAGGAGAGTGTCTCATGCTGACATAGGGCCGGTGTGGACAGCGCTTGGGTCTCTGTAACTTGAGTCGCTCAAGGGGGTGTCTTTTTCATACTCCTGAGCGACATACGTTTGATTGACTTAAGTGTAGACCTGCCTTTAGGCACCTATCTCAGAGAGAGGGGTGAAGCTTAGCACACCCCCTCTGGTTAGCATCTCTGAGACTTTTTGGCTAGTTTAGGTGACTCTGTGCCCAGCACACTGGCTTTTTGTGGGTTGCATTCTTAAGCACCTATTTCTCCCCTATCCCTGTTCATTGTATAGGGAGCCAAGGCACCTAATTTGGTATTGTGGATCTCTGTGTTGTTCCTATGATGTTCTAAGTGCCTAAAAGTTAGGCTCTGTGAGGTTCAGTGTTGCAACACCTAAGTACCTTTGTGGATCCCACCTAACATGGGCATTCTAAATTAGTGAATGGTTAGACTTGGTCTCCATTAGCCTACCAGGAATTGGTATCAGTCACAGTAATCTTCTATACTCTTGCTGTAAGATTTAACCTCTGACTATGGTTTCACAAGGTTTTGAACTGCACACTTCTAGAACACTGCAGGAGTGCCTCTAGTTACAAACATTACTTTTATTATAACTATCCCACTCTTTCCCAAAAAATCAGCTTATTACAATGTTTTAAAGGCCGGAGTTCAGTTCTACCCTGTTTCCCCGAAAATAAGACAGTGTCTTATATTAATTTTTGCTCCCAAAGATGCGCTAGGTCTTATTTTCAGGGGATGTCTTATTTTTCAGAAATGAAAAATGCCTTATTATCGGTGGATGCCTTATTATCGGGGAGGTCTTATTATCGGGGGGATGCCTTATATTACAACGAGAGGCAAAACTGTAAGTAGGCCTTATTTTCGGAGGATGTCTTATTTTCGGGGAAACAGGGTAGGAGTTTCCTTTCATCAATCTCAGCCTAAGGGACTCCTTTGCATCTTGCATCATTTTTTTTAGCCACACCCCAATTTTCTCCCATCAACAACTTTTTTTAATTCATTATCCAAAGTTCAAGTGGGTGGCACCCTACTCTAGAACTCTATACAGTCAGCCTTTTCTTAACAAACGCTAGCAGTTTATCAGGGGCAGTACTCTATGCTGAAGTGAATCATGCCTTCAACTAGATGAGTTTCCTGTGGGTTGTAGTCCATAATTCTCCTTGTAAAGTGAACACCCATTGGTGTTTTATTTTATCATATGTAATGCCCAAAACAATAACAGCTATTTTGTTAAGATTTTAATACTTCTGCTTCTCTCAGTTTGGGAAAGAAGAGCTACACTTCCCAGAAACAAAAGAGGGGGTGGTGGAGACAGGGTGTGTGGCAAGAAAAAGAATACAGAAAAAAAAAAAAACCACAGAACAATTATTCAGTAGGGCCATGTCTACACTGCCACTTATGTTGGCAAACTTATGTTGCTCAGGGGTGTGAAAAAACACCCCCATGAGCAATATAAGTTTTGCCGGCATAAGCGCTCATGTGCACAGTTCTATGTTGGTGGGAGAGCTTCTCTCGCCGACATAGCTACTGCTGCTTGTTTAGGTGGTTTTATTATGTCGACAGGAGAGCTCTCTTTTGTTGGCATAGAGCGGCTACACAAGTGATCTTACAGCGGCACAGCTGCATCAGTACAGCTGTGTCATTGTATGTTTGCTAGTGTAGACATGGCCTAAGAAATTAAGCTGTGAGATTTCCTCGCATTGCAAATGCCAATATGTTAGCAAATGCCTCGAGTGCAACTTCACCTTAAATAGACTGGGGTAAAACCGTGTTACCAAAAGCACAGTGGATGAGGAACACTTTTCATTTGCAGTGACCTTCTTAAAAGAAATCTTTAGCTTAAAGCAAAATCACAAACCTTCCTACGCGTCAGATATTTCCATGCCTGATACCGACTTCTATTCAGGTAAAAAAGGGCAGATTTATTTTTTGATTGGGATTTTTTTTTTAAATTTCAGCTGGAAGAGAATTGGGTGAACTCACTCAAAATTAACAATCTGTACGAAGAAGAAAAACCCAGCATGAATGTCTCCTTTCCCTTCACTACACCCTCCTATATTTTTCTTAGCCCTCTCCTCAACCCCCCTCCAAAAAAAAATCTTTATTGACTTTTCTCTGAAAAACAATCATAGGTTTGATCATAGCAAGACATTCATAGGTTTTTTTGACCATCAGACTCTTAACTCCAGCTGTGCCTTTGTAGGGTACAGTAAGATTTTTTTAAAAGAACAAATATAGAGCAAAATAAACATATCACACTGATGGACTAATTAGTGAAGTATACTATGGACTCTCAACCTGGAGGTTGAAGTATTGCCAACCTCAAGCATTCAAAAAGCATGAATCAGCTCCCTTGACATCATGAAATTGTCTTAAATATTTGAGATATTTTTGTCAAATACAAATTTTGAGTTGTTTTAATTTGCTTTCTGATGTTTGAGGCTTTAGGGTCCCATATTTTCAAACTTTTCTCTGCGACATGAGGTTTAGAAACTTACCTTTCTTTTTATTTTGTTAATAAAGCTGAGATTCTCAAGTAATAACATGACTTTATGAGCTGGGTCTTTAAGCAAAAGATTTTCACGAACTGAAGTGTTGGTAATAGTGGAGGTTGTGACCACCCTGCCTGTCCAATGTTACTAAATTAGCGGAGTATCCCGGCCTGGAAAACATTTAGAAGTGAAGTAGATGATGTGACTCTTTCTGAAACATTTTAAAAGACATTTGTATTTGCGGTCGGGAAGCTTTAGAAATGAATTGTCTGACCAGTAAAGTCAAAGCTAAAAACATTGGTAGGGTGCAGCAGTGGTTGTAATGGTCACATACCAAAGTATAAAGACTTAAATTTCTTGGAGGCAACCTTTTGGATGTACTGCCATTATGAACGCACATTGTGTGTGTTCTTTATTAACACATTGAAGATATATTGCCTCCACCGAGGAACTGATTTTATACCGTGCATAAATGGCTTGTCTACATTGGTAGTCCGTGGTTAATAGAAACATCATCTTTCTGAGTTTTTCCAGCTGGGCAAACAGCTCCCATCACCTGGGTGATACAACTGAATGAAAGGTGGCTGCCGTGAGGTGACACTTCCTGGGACCAGGGCTAGAACTTGAGACCCACAAACATCTTGCCACTGCCAGCAACCTTGCAGAAGGCAGAGTCAGCCTGACCCAAGCAGACGTCTCCCAGCAGTGGAACATGTGACAACTCCAGGGAGAGACAGATCTCCAGTGGCCAGCTGGGACTGTGCACCTGTACCTCAAGGCAGCCCAACTGCAAACATGTATGAAGCTTAAAGGGCAGAGCACCAGCCTTGTTGGCATTAACGTGCACTTGGGATGGGGGGGGGGGGTGTTTGTGAGGCTGTCTTTGTTGCAGCCCAGTTTCACCCCAGAGGGTGGGGGGGACTCTCTGTGTAGCCATCCTGCGCCCCCTCAGAGGCAGACAGATCAGGCTGGATCCCTTACAATCAATGGCCGCCTAGGCCTCTGGGCCGGAGAGAGGCCCAAAGCCCCCTGGCCGTCTCCATCCCTCACCCACTCACACCCCCCCCTCTCCCGCTGGCTCAGCTACTCTGCACGCCCCACCCCTCTCACCCCCCCCCCGGGCTGCGCGCAGGCGCAGAGTCCTTCCCCCTGCCGGCGGGGCGAGCTGCGCGCAGGCGCGCTGGTGACCGCCTGCCCGCCCGCTGGTGTGTGTGCGCGAGAGAGAAGATGGCGGCGGCGGGGGCAGCAGCGTGAGGAGCCGAGCGGACGCCGAGCTCCCCATTGAAGCGGGGGCGCCATGGCCTTAAACAGCGCCCAGGTACGGCTGAGCCCGGGGCCCGCCGGGCGGGGGGTGGCGGGGGAGCCTTGCCCGGCCCGCAGGGGCTCCTGGGCCCCGCCGCCTCGCCGGCCCAGGGGAAGCATGCTGCCCGGGACTAGGCCCAGGGTGATTCTGCAGCCTCATTGAATCTCCTCAGGGGGCCGGCGGGCCCTGCGTCCCCCCGGGGGGGCGGCAGCGCCGCCCTCCCCGCAGCCCCTGATGGGGGGAAGGGATCCTGGCCCTTAATCGCCGGTGGTTTCCCTGCGGGTTGGTGCGGGGAAGGGGCGGCCTCCTGGGTGTCCTTCGCGGGATGTGGAGATTCCTCCTCCCTCCAAGCCTGGGCGGGGGGCGGGGAGGCTGATGGGCTTTTTGGGGCGGAGGGGAAGGGATTCTGTAATGGGAAGGGAATAAGGAGTTTGGGGATTCATTTGGGTTTTCCCCTCTTCCCAAACAAACCTTAGCGCATGATGCTGCAAAGGGCTGAGTAACGAGATTAACATGCGCTGCGATGTGTGTGAAAATCCGTGTGTGTGTGTGTCTGTATGTGTGGGATCAGCCAGCCAAGGTATCAGTGCAGGGAATACAAATCCTGCATTTGGGATGTGTGTGTAATAAACCAGCCAAGATAGCTATGCATGGAATAAAAATCCTGCATTCTTGGGAGCTTTTGCATGAAAGTTAGAACTTGAAGGAAAGTTAGCACATGAGGCTTGATTCTTTGGTCCAATCTCCAGTGTGTAAAAAAAGCAAATGATTGAATGGGACAAGTGGAACATTCATTGCTTTGTGTGTGCAAATTTTGTTCCCAATCAAAGTATTGGGGGATAAATATGCTGCATTGGTAGATGTGTATTTAAAAAAAACCAAAGTTTTATGCTTGATCAGATTAGGCATAATACAAATAATAATATTATGCTGTTTTACTAGTTGAAAAAATATTTTCAGAAAATGAAAGTGTCTAGAACAACGTGATAATGCATTAGTTGTGTGGCATATTTTTCTGAAAGTCATTCATCAAAGTGTTTATATATAGTAAAAGTAGTGCATTAATGGTGATGGCTGTGTTTTTTTTAAGCCAAGAGTATACTTGATCAAAACTACTGAGGTGTACTACTTGTCAGGCTTGATTTTTGAGAGAGCTGTTTTTGTTGACACTTGAGTGCTGGAGGCAGTTAGTTTGTGTGGCCTGTTTGGTTTTAATATTTATAATAAAACGTAATGGTTACAGCGTTTCTTACCTTTAACTTCCACTGTAAGCAGGGAATTAATGGGAATTAATGTAGTTTTGTTTCTCAAGTGAGCAGTATACAACACATACCACACTATACAGAATACAACACATATTTTAATGAAAATTGAGATAAACTCAAAGTTAAGCTTTAAAGTTTTTTGGACTCCCTTCTACCCCATCCCCAAGTGAGTAAAATAAGCAGTATTTTGTGTGATAATTATCCAGGTGCAGTGCAAAAGACAGAAATTCAGATTTTCTTGATGGAGAATGACAGATATTTTTTGTATTGATGATTAGTTCATTAAGTCTCCATCTTTTTTTCTGCAAAGAAAAAGCACACAACTGATAACTTACGTTTATGTTGTAGCAGTTAAAGAGGATTATACATGCATCTTTGCTCTTTTTCTAATACACTTTTCACAGTGAGTATCTTCAAGGCCACTTAACCAACTGTGGGTAGTACTACTGTTAGTGCGACTATACTGTAGATAAGTGAAGCATGTAAGTCTTTACAGGATCAGGACTGAAGTTTGTGTATCCTTCAGAAAATGAACTTGCAAATTTTTTTTAAATCAATCATCTTGGCACTTTACAATTGTCATATGCTGATATTTGTTCACTGTCACTCACATTATTCCTGAAGATAGTCTAGTTTTTTTTAAATTTTTGCTTAAATCTCTATGACCATGTACTGTTATAATCCAGTTCTGCATATTGTTTTTATTCTGGCATCACTGTAGGTGCTGGTGATAGTATTGTAAGAAGGCATGCTTTAAATGCTAAAGTAGGAAGAGAATATTATTTGGGAAAAAATAAATGTATGAATGCATCCTCAGGACTGCAGTTCCCAAAATCTGAAGAGAAAAAGTTCTTTACATACTTGTTTTGTGTGTGGAAATGCAATTTTAGATGTAGATGTGATTTTATTTTTATTTTTTTAAATAATTTTAAGAAGAGACAGTATTAGAGTGAAATGGAGTATGTTTTGATATGACTTGTCTATTAGTATGAGACTATACCACATTGCTAATTTATTAACACATTATGTGCATACCATCATGAAGAGACCCAGTAAAGGTATAAAGCATTTATTTTTCATGTGACTATGAACTAAATTTGTTTATCTTGATTGAGAAATATTTGTCTCCAAGGAAAAGTTATTCTGCTTTTCTATGACTGTTTTGGGAACCATGAAACATGCAGTCTGTTTTCAGCAGAGCAATGTCATCATCCAGAGAGTTTCACTTTAATGGAGTGGAGAAAGCAAATACAGCGGGCTTTAATTCCATGTTTACTGTATTTTTATTTCTGATGAAGTGATAGTACATGACATTTTGAAAGGAGTATCTTGAAATGACAGTTTTGACAATGTGCTGTACAAAATGCATTTCAGAATATCCCAATATAATTCAAATATACTCGTCACTTTTGGCTTTTTATTTAATGAAGCTGTTTCATAATCATTTTAATCAGACACTTAAACACTCCTATCATTCTACTATACTTATGGGTGTGTACTTCTGAGCATATTTAGAATCTGTTAGTTTTTTTTTCCCCTCTCTTCAAAGACAGAACTTGAAATAAACCTGTTGCATCACTGCTTGAGTCCTATTACAGGTATTAAGCTTTGTTTTAACATTAGCTGTGTTTGAAGCTATATTACATTAAGAAAGCTTAAAAAATCCTACTCTTAAAATAAAACCATTTTCATTCTTCAGCAAATGTTGGAAGTTTCTTTATTGGAAGTATTAATACACAGCGCTAATCATGAACACTAGGAACAGTTCCTATTTCTGTTTATTTTCTTTTGTCATTTAGGTGGAATTAGTTGTATGACAAACTTCATGCATAAACCTTGTGAAAACAGATTAAATGTGGAAAGGATTACAAAAGTGGGATGAATCATTTCTTGCTTGTTTGTTCTTTGACAAGATTAATTTAGTGCCACACAAGTAACTAGAAGGAAAATTTGTAACTTTTTCAGTCTGCTGTCCCCCTTCCAAAAAAAAATTCTAGACTACAGTACTGGTTCAGAGACCTTTTTTTAGAATTGCTACTGCAGTTTGCTTATTTAATGATTTTTGTAGTGTCAGTTTAGGGAGCCTGTTTGTTGCTTAGACACACTGCTACCTCCATTCATGTAACTAGTTCTAAAGTTGAAGAGGGGGGAAAGTGATGCTTTTGCATATAGGTAAAGTATACTGTTCAGTTTCTATTTGTTGTGATACATGTGCAGCATGCTGTGTCATACAAAACAGACAAATCTGTTTGTAATAGAACTTGCTGTCCTTGGGCCATTGGATTATAGTCATTTGTCACTTTAATGCCATTTCAGCAATGTAGATGTTCATTTACAAAGAATTACACATGCTAGAACTGCAGTTTTTCTTCTTAGTGGAAGTGCTTTATTTGTGACCATTTAACATACAATTTAGGATTAAGGAACATTGTACAGAACAAAGGTACTTAATAGTAGAAAAGCCTCATGGCATATTTGATACATTTTAAAATTGGGATTAGAAATCCCTATTTCTGTTCTGTGTAATTACTAGTTTCTTATTTTAGTGAATAGAACTGTACAGACCTTTTGGGTGATATTACCAGTGATGGGTCAGTGTTTTCTGGGGTGGGCGAAGGAAGGGGATAAGGGGTAGAACCTTTCTCTCCCCCCCCGCCCCTTTGTCTAAATACACCTCTACCCTAATATAACACTGTCCTCGGGAGCCACAAAATCTTACCGCATTATAGGTGAAACTGCGTTATATCGAACTTGTTTTGATCCGCCGGAGTGCGCAACTCCTCCCCCCCCCCTCCGAGCACTGCTTTATCGCGTTATATCCGAATTCGTGTTATATCAGGTCGCGTTATATCGGGGTAGAGGTGTAGTATAATAGGGTTATACTGTTTTAGATTACTTAAAAGATATAACTTTGTACAAATCAAAGTTATTAATGTATTCGAAGTTTAACTCTATAGACTTGTTTGTTAAAATTAGTTAAGTTATTGTGCTAATGAAGTGTGTTGATTATTAGATTCAGCAGTGTTAATACCTAGTTTATTTGCATCTGATCTGAACAACGCCATTGTATTTTGGAGTTCTCTACTTCTCTGGTGCTTCAAATAGCCCAAGTTTGTTAACCTTCGGAGTATGCTGTAAGGCCTCTCTTTTTCTCCCTTGCTTATACAGAGATGGGTAAGATTGGGTGATCCTTGGGTGGGAGATTGTCTTGGAGGGGCTTATTAAAATTCTGTTTATACTGTTGTGTATTGTTTTCAGGAATGCATTTTTAAAAGATTGTCAAGGATACCCAGAGCCTACTGTGGATTTTTATTTTGTAGTGTAGGAGAAATTGAAATAAATGTTTAACATTCTGTGAATGTGACACTGGTTGTAGTTATTAATCATGTAAACAGTGATGTAAATTTACATGGGCTTTGTAAATGAAGCATAAGACGTGTTCTTTGTTCCATATAGTTTATAATCTAAGGATGGTGTGGTTGTGGAATCACTGTCATAATATGTATTGTTAAAATTTAATTAACTGGGAATCAATAATAGTTTTCTATTCTGTAGCTATCTTTTATTTTGATAAGTGTTGGGGATTGGCCCAACTATTTTGGAATTCAGATAATAAACTTTAAAAGGATTGCCAGTCTGCAGTTCACTATTGTATCTTGTTACCCTTGCACCTCTGTCTGCTGCCACTAGTTTGAATATTTGGGTAATTCATTTGAATGGATTGTTGTGATCTTCGTGTACAGCACATCATGAAGCTAGGGAAAATTCTTTTAAAGTGGGGAAGAGGATCTGGAGGTCTTCAAAAAGAGGGAGGAGAAGAATGTTATAGGAAAGCTCTCGGTATAAAAAAATATAGTTTCCAAGCTTCCCCTAAAGATAATGTGGGGGGAAACACTTTAAAAAACTTATTAAAAGATTGATTTCCCTCCAATAATAGTGTGCATGGTAGATGCTTTTTAGGGTATTGTTTTGTTGGAACTGGGCTAAATATCCTAGAACCACAATAATAGTGCAGTGTGATCTGTATTCCCTGAGTGCAGTGGAAAGGATTTTTCATTTCGTACATCACTTACAATTTACTGCAGTAATTTTACAAAGTCAGGGCATCTCCTCTTAACTCTTAGTTCTTTTCCCATTGAAATCTACATATTTGTCATGGATTTACCAGCATTATTACCATCCATATTAGAAGTAAAGAAGCTGTACAACCTTCACACACAGAAAAAGAGAACTTATTTGTGGTGGAAATTATGGTGTTGAAAACTCCTGGTGTTTATTGCTCTGCAGACATCAAAACAATTTTCAATCCAAAGCAATACCTATTGAAAAAAGGCCCTTGTTACCATGATGTGTATTTTACCGTTTTGCCATAGGCAGAGCATTGATCTTTACATATTGTGAAACTTAAAGATTGCTTATCCACATCATGCTTTTATTTTTAACAGTTTAACAAAATACTAATACAAACTTATTCAAGGTTTCAAATTCAGTATGTGGTCACCAGAAACTTGCACTTTTGTTTTTCAAGCCACCACATTTTCTTTTGCCCCTGAGGCATAGATCCTGTACTGCAGGATTGAATTCTTGCTACACAAGCACATTTTTACTCTGCCTTCAATTGTTCTTTGGCCAATTGCCTGGCCCAGTACAGGTCTGGAATAGGGGAACAGATTCAGAGCCAGCCTCCCTTCCCGTCTTGCGAGGCAGGAGGTAATGGGAGCAGAACGCAAACAAAGGGAAGTGAGGTGTTTGTAAATTTCTGTATGGCGTAAAAGTACCAAATTATTCCAGAAAAGACATGGGGTGGATTGAAGAGAAAGAGGAAAAATGAATTGCTTAATTTTAAGGTGGAGGTTGGATTTGTTTCAGCTGCCTGCCTAATGATACTTGTTTTACAGTAGCTCTTATAGGCTTCAACCAAGATAGGCACTGTAAACGACAGTGCCCAACTTAAAAAAAAGTTACGATCTGAATAGATGAGCTGCACAAAGGGAGAGGAGAAACAAAGGCATATAGTGGTAAAGTGACTTGTAATACAGCAGGTCAGTGGCTGAATTGGGGATAGAATCTGGATCTCTTTGAGTCTCAGTCCAGTGCCCTATCCACTGGACCATGCTGCCTCTAGTAGTGGTGTCTAATTGGACTGGTAATAAAAGAAAGTGAGAAATAATGCCCCTGTACAATGGAAATCCTCAGTCCCTTTCACGCTTGTCTCCTCCAAAAAAAATGTAACTCATTGCTATTTGAATTTCTGGTGTGTGATCTATTACTATTCATTGAAGTAAAATCCTAACGTAAGGTGTATTGAAAATCAAATGAAAGTTAAATCTTTTAAAATAATTATTTAAATTAGTTGTGCCCTTCCACCCTTGATGAATAACGCTTAAGACAGAAAATAAATATTCATAAATTATTTACATGATCATTTAAACATATTTTTGTATTTGTTTTAGTAGGGAAGAACTAATTTTACTAACAACTTCTTGAGATTAAAAGCAATAACAACAAAAAAATAAAGTACATAATAAAACCATAGAAGAGTGGAGAGGAATAGTCCAGTTTCAAAATATAAAAAGTAAAACTGTAAGAGTAAAATTTGCTTAGTCACCCAAGTCCCATTCTCTGTCTTGGCAAATTTGTGTTCTATTCACAAACAAAATTGGATTATGGTAGTCACCTCTGCTACTTAATAATCCAACTTTGCTAGGGAGCTGCCTATCTAAAGCACCTCCAAAAGAAGAGTTTACCAACCTGAGATACCTTAATGTTGCCAAGAGCCTACTCCCCCAAATTTGCTTTGTTAGTTAGGGTAAAGATAATGAACATGTTACCATGATTAGTACTTGTGGTTATTATATAGAGGCCATAAAGGGTTTTTATTGTCATTGCTGGGGTCTGACTTTAGCTGCAGAATAAAAGTTCCACAGGATTGTTACTGATATCAACCATGAAAGCAGTGTAGTGGAGAGTGCTAATTAAGTTATTCTGAAAGTATTCTTTCAATTGATTTTTCGCTTCATGTAGTTTCCGTCAAAAGCCTTCTTTGGGCTATGGCTGTCATATTGCCTGTTCTTACTTTTTTCATATTCTAAATCTTAAACAGTGCACAAGTACAATTTAAGGCACACTGAGGTTTCATTTTTCATCACCTCTGAGTGGACTAGCAATCAGAATGGATTACGTAGTGCTGACAACACATTCTCTCCAACCTTCCAGTCAGCCAGCTTGGCCTTGCCTATCTCTTCCAACCCAAGTGTGACCAGGGACAACAGTTTGTGATCAGATCTGAGGTTGTCAGACTGACCTCTTTGCTTGTGTGGCCCACATTTTAATACATCCATCTCCTGTTCCTTTACATTTCTGTGGATGACATCCCCTTCGGTTTGTGATGGCATAATATCTGGTGGCTACTACAGCAGTTGCCGACATGGAGAAGTATTATTAGGAAAGTATATCACATTTGAAGTGGTATCTAGTGCCAGTTTAACAGCTGGAAATAGAGCCAGCAGTATGTGTCACTTGGCTTTCTGTGGGCCACCAGCAAGTGCTCCACAGATCACAGCTTGGGAATATCTTGATTGTGCTGGGAAGACTTCAATGTGATCAACTTATTGCACAAGTTGCAGCAACAGTTTGGAGCCACAAGTGTTTAAGCAAGACTTTGCACACCATGCTTTGTACATTGAAAGTGCTTCATAATGACTTTTTGCGTGATAGCCACTGTTTAAAATGTTAGGTTGTATATTAATTGTAGGCATTTTCTCATCTAATGAAGGCCAGAAAATAACTCTCCTAAAATCAGTTTAAGCACAAGGTTCAACACATCCCATATACTTCAGGAGCAATCAAAAGTGGGACGTACTGATTGTTGGCAAGCACGAAATCGGAAAAAAAGTTCTTATTCACTGAAGCCTTGTTAGTTTAGTTAGTATCCTCCAACTACTTGAACTAGTGTGTAAGTAACAATGTGAGTGATTCTTGTACGGAAATATCTGCAGATTTTACTAGGAGTTTTTTTTTTAAAGTGGATTTGAAACCACACAGGAGAAAACACTAGTCACACCAGTACTCTATTCCATTAATGTGCTGGTTAATATGTACTGTTTCTAAGTGAGGACTATGCTGACTTCACAGTAGTAAGATTAAAATCTCCAGAAATCTGATTTATGGTTTTGGAGCATTGTGGCTATTTTACCACTAATAGCATTTTAGAGTTCACCATCATTGTAAGTTCATTTAGTTTCAGAGGAAAGGAAGAGAAGTTAAACTTGATGAAGATGATAAACTGAGTTGTCTCACATTTCCAAAATCTAGTCTTCTCCACTCTTATATTCTTATTGGAATGTTCAAAAGGGACTAAAAAGATTTCAAGACAAATAAATTGCTATAAGAAAAACAAAGGAAGAGTTTGTCAAAAAGTTACAAAATAGTTAGGCCTTCTGCACTACAATGTTAGGTAGATATAAGTCACTTTGTGTCAATCTATTTGTGCATGTGTCTACGCTCAAATTTGTCTCCAGCCGATGTAAGGGGCTTTTACAGCAAGGCAGTAAAACCACCTTCCTGAATGGCATAGAGCCATGGTCAACCTACTGAGGTTGATACAGTGAACGTATAGGCTGCATAACCTGTGGACCCTACCTGTCCTCCAGCAGATGTCCCACCATGCCCCCATTCCCTGTGACAGTGATCATTCTGGTCACATTTTTAAACTCGTCTGCCCAGGGGCTAGAGACTGGAAATTGCTCCCTCTTTAAGTTCCTTTAAGTTTTTGAAATGTTTCAGAGTAACAGCCGTGTTAGTCTGTATCCGCAAAAAGAAGAATAGGAGTACTTGTGGCACCTTAGAGTCTAACAACTCTGAGAGGCCTCTCAGAGTTGGTAAGACAACTCCCACCTGTTTATGCTCTCTGTATGTGTGTATATATATCTCCTCAATATATTCCATTCTATATGCATCCGAAGAAGTGGGCTGTAGTCCACGAAAGCTTATGCTCTAATAAATTTGTTAGTCTCTAAGGTGCCACAAGTACTCCTGTTCTTTTTACAAGCAGGTTGTACAGGGAATGCAGGCGAAGGGGTATGACAGGTATCAGTAGCAATGTTGTGTGAATGCGAAGGAGTTCTGTCACGATGCCACGTAGATCTCGTGCTGTGCTGCAGACCTGCCACTTCTATAAGGAACTGCATGCCGTACTTGGCAGAGACCCCAGTCGCACCCTGCAGAGCACTGTGGATATGTTGGAAGACTCTGAGACAGAGACTCCTGCCATGAACAGCCAGGGCTGGGGTGGGAGAAGATGCGGCGGGGGACTCCAGCCATGCAACGAGCCAAGACTTATTTGAGACTCCTCCACAGTTTAGCCAGTCCTGCCAGGCAGGTGCAAATGAGCCTGATGAAGGGGAAAGGAACTCTGGTAATTCTGTGCATGCATTTTTCCTTATAGTATTTAAATGTAAAGATGATGCCCATCCACATGTTAACAAGACAAAGGTATCAAATTTTTATTCTTTTACTTTTACAAGAAGAGGTAGAGGAACCACAAAGAGAAGTAGAGTTGGCATCTGTTTTTCATTCCCCTTTTGAGTTAGGTAGGGCCAGGAGAATGTGAAGCTGGTTATGTACATAGGGATATTCCTTTTATCTCTTGAGAGATCTTGATTAAACTTTCATGTAGATACTCTTCATTTTTCCCCCCAAAGGTTACTAGGAATGTCTACCTTATTTCTTCCTCCTCAGTAGGATAGTTTCTCACCACTCTGCAGTGTTTGGCTGGCAACATTGCAGTAAACGGGCTAGCAGCATATGGGGCCTGGCAACTTTGGGGTGCCAGTAGCAGCTGCGTTCTAGGTGCCTTTGTCACCCTCGGGAGTGGGAGATCAGCTAAAATCACCACCACGTATGAAAAACAGTGCCAATATTCAGTGCCATTGCCCTATACTCATACCCATGCAATAGGGACCAAAATTTTATAGCTTCATGTAATAGAAAATCCTTCCCCACGTTCCCCTTGCTGTTGGGAGACATACTCATCATGGCTGGGGCTGGAGAGCAGTGCTGTGTTGAGTTGTTCCAAAACTGAAGTGTCAATAAGCATTTCTTATTAAAATTGTTTATGGAAATAAGGGAAAGGAGTTTTGAAACTTTCCCCTTTCCCTTGCGGCTGTAAATCCAATGGTACGTATGTCTGTTTTTATCAGCAGCTTCTGGCGTGGCTGCCTTGAGGGGTGCCCCCTCTAGAACGCCTGGCCCTGAGGATGAGAAAGAAGAGGACTAGGGAGGACGTGTTCTGTGAGAGTCTGAAAGCCAGTGAGTGCTGCATCGAACTGTAAACTAAGGACTTGGAGGGCCAGTATGACTGACAGTATGGAGAAAGACAGGACAGGAAAAAGACCTAGGAGTCCCAGCAAGACAAGGAGAGCAAGATGCACCAGGACATAATGGGGCTTCTAAGGCAGCAGACCCAACTGCTGCAGACATTGCTTGGCCTGCAGGTCCAAAAATCCTCGACTCTCCACCCTCTGCTGTTCTTGGAGTACTCCGTGCTTGCTGCTCCCTAACCACTCAACTTCACATATGGGATCCTGGGGTGCATTCTTATCCCTACCACTCCACTCTGGAGGACTTCAAGGAAAGCCACAGCTTCACATACACTGACCTGTGAGAACCACAACTGGTGCATGTGTAGCCACAACAGGCTACCTTTGTGTACTCAGATGAACACATGCCCACTTCTTTTCTAATTTTAAATTTTCACTGTGTTCAGTTATGTTAAAAACTTGTATAACATTGGCTGTGGTTTTTGTTTTTTTTGCACATTGATTTTTCTGCACTTTTCCCCACTCTATAAAATTCTATTTTTGGATAATCAAATTATCTTTTTAGTTCACAACAGATATTGCAGAATGCATAGAAGTGGTCAAAGGAAACAGTAAATACACACTGAGCACCACAGAATTCATAGCTTCAGGAAAACACCCAGCAATGTTTTGTAAACGTACAGCAAGCACCCCAGAATTCTTAGCAGCACTCAAAGCTCCAGGTTCAGAAAACACTCCAGCATAGAACATTACTGTGGCTGACCATTAAAGTGCTCTTCCAAAGCCGCCCTCAACTGCATAGCTCCATGTTGAGCTCTTGTAATGCCCCTTGTGTCTGGCTATTCCAAGTTAACAGACAGCTTCTCCACTTCCACCCTAGTGGCAGTGTTCCCCCCTTTGCCTCACACACATTATTCAGGAGACAACATGTAGCTATAACCATTGGTCTCTTTTTCTCCCTGAGATCCAGTCTAGTGAGTAAACACTGTTAGCGACCCTTCAGTTTACCAAAAGTACATTGAACAGTCATTCGGCACCTGCTGAGCTAATAGTTAAATCTTTCCTTGGTACTCTCGAGATGACCAATGTAGGGCTTCATGAGAAAGGGGTAGGCTGGGTCCCCCAGAGTCACTATTGGCATTTGATTATTGCCAGTGGTAATCTGATGGTTGGGGAATGTGTCTCTGCTTGCAGCTTTCTGAACAGTCCTGTATCTTTAAAGATGCGTGCATCATCCACTTTCCCGAGCAGCCACCAGTGTTTGCATAACCATAGAAAAGTAGCATTTTCTGTTGATGTACTCTGAGGCAAGGTGGGCTGGATCAAAAATTAGGGGTATGCATGCTATGCTAACCTAATTGCCTTCTATGATGAGATAATTGGCTCTGTGGATGAGGGGAAAGCAGTGGACGTGTTATTCCTTGACTTTAGCAAAGCTTTTGCTGGCAAGAATACTGTGGGAGACCATCAAGTTAAAGAAGGATGAATGAACTATAAGGTGGATAGAAAGCTGGCTAGATCATCAGGCTCAACAGGTAGTGATCAATGGCTCCACGTCTAGTTGGCAGCCGGTATCAAGCGGAGTGCCCCGAGGGTTGGTCCTGGGGCCAGTTTTGTTCAGTATCTTCATTAATGATCTGGAGGGTGGCGTGGCTTGCACCCTCAGCAGGTTTGCAGATGACACTAAACTGGGAGGAGTGGTAGATACGCTGGAGGGTAAGGATAGGATACAGAGGGACCTAGACAAATTAGAGGATCGGGCCAAAAGAAATCTGATGAGGTTCAACAAGGATAAGTGCAGAGTCCTTCACTTAGGACGAAAGAATCCCATGCACTGCCACAGACTAGAGACCGAGCGGCTAGGCAGCAGTTCTGCAGAAAAGGACCTAGGGGTTACAGTGTACGAGAAGCTGGATATGAGTCGACAGTGTGCCCTTGTTGCCAAGAAAGCTAACGGCATTTTGGGCTGTATAAGTAGGGGCATTGACAGCAGATGGAGGGATGTGATCATTCCCCTCTATTTGGCATTAGTGAGGCCTCATCTGGACTCCTGTGTCCAGTTTTAGTCCCCACACTACAAGAGAGATGTGGAAAAATTGGAAAGAGTCCGGCGGAGGGCAACAAAAATGATTAGGGGGCTGGAGCACATGGCTTATGAGGAGAGGCTGAGGGAACTGGGATTATTTAGTCTGCAGAAGAGAAGAATGAGGGGGGATTTGATAGCTGCTTTCAGCTACCTGAAAGGGGGTTCCAAAGAGGATGGATCTGTTCTCAGTGGTAGCAGATGACAGAACAAGGAGTAATGGTCTCAAGTTGCAGTGGGGGGAGGTTTAGGTTGGATATTAGGAAGAACTTTTTCACTAGGAGGGTGGTGAAGCACTGGAATGGGTTACCTAGGGAGATGGTGGAATCTCCTTCCTTGGAGGTTTTTAAGGTCAAGCTTGTCAAAGCCGTGGCTGGGATGATTTAGTTGGGGATTAGTCCTGCTTTGAGCAGGGAGTTAGACTGGGTGACCTCCTGTTGTCCCTTCCAACCCTGATATTCTGATTCTATCTGTTGCCTTACCATAGTTTGGGAACCCCATTGCTCACATCCATCTGTGTCTTGCACATTGCTGAGAGTCACAATCCTGCATATCCATGTTAATCGTCTCCTGCTAACTACTCACATGACAATGGACACCACAGTGAATTTTCCAACTCCAAAATTATTTCCCACTGACTGGTAGCAATTTGATGATTCAAGCTTCCAGAGTGTGATCGTCACTCATTTCTCCACTTTCAATGTAGCTGTTATGAAGGTATGTCTGTGCTGAAGGGCTGGGGCGAGCTCGGGGCACTGTTTCAGACATTTGGCCTTTCACATTCAGAATTTATGCACCTATGTCTTGTCATCCCAAATATGCATCATGATGCGATCCCACCAATCGGTTCTCATTTCTAGGGCCCAGAAGTGGCGCATCACCATTTGCAGCTGTGCCAGAATGCCACCAACAATCTTGAATTGTTTTTCACTGTGTCCCTCAGCAAACTGTCCTAGAAGAAATCCTCATAGCCCAAGTTGTTGAAATCCTTCCTGAAGGTCTACAAACACAGGAGAATTGTGTGTCCTGTATTTGCAACATTTATGATAATAGCCCAGAACTCTGTGGGCTCCATGCTTGTCCGGGATGGTAGAGACCAAAAAGTCTTGTCCAGGTTTGTGGGACTGTCAGTGTTTAACAAATAGGCATTCACAACATGTTTAGGGGAGAAAGAATCCCAGATCTGCTATTAGACTGTGTAATTTTCTCCCAAGGGAAGTAGTAAAACCCCCATCATTCGGGCCATTTAAAATTGGACAAAGCATTTGTAAATGCACATTAGTAAATGTGCAGTAGATAATGATACTGCACTGACCATAAGATAAGAAGTTTATTAGATTATTTAAGCCATTTTAAAGTTCTTTTTATTAGTTAAATAAAACTACCATGAAAGTGCTAGGTACATAAGAGGAAAAACAAGTTTATCAAAACATGTTTGCATTTAAAACTAACGTACGTAGTTAAATAAAAGAAGTATTATGTGTAATGACTGAATTGGACTGATGTTTCTGGTCACCACATCCTTCAGGATTTTAGAATTGGTAGATCTCATCTTCTCACACCTTGTTTTTATTCATAGGATGAATAGGAAGAAGGAAAATAAGCTTTCCTGCTTTTTCAACTTCCAGTTGGTTTCTCAGTTTTGAGTGAACTAGTTGTTGAACTGAACTAGTTGAATAAAATGAGGAAATGAGGAAAATGATCTCTCTCTACCTGCAGAGCAGGTTACTGTAATCTAAAGTTGGTTTAGCACTTCCACAAACTCTGGTTCTAGGTGCTTTGCCAGTGACTTTCACCAGTTCAGTGGTGTAACTTTCTTTAAAACTTCAGCAGAGCAAACAGATACAGTTTGAATGTTTTTATTTAATTTAAATTATATTAATAGGTTATAGTAATGTTAGACCTCAACATAGGCTGTCATAATATCAAATTTAATTTTAAATAGTCTTTTTTTTAAAAAGAGAGATGCATTTTATTAAAATTGGGATTTTAAAAATTGCCTTTGCAACCTGTATTTGCCCCAGGGTGCGTATACATTATGGTACTGTTTAATTACATGGTCCTGTACTATTTTTTCCCCTCAGAACTGCTTCCTTGTTCGAAGCAGAGATTCGCTGGTGTTCACTTAATGAGCAGTCTATGCAATATTTTGTTTTATCCTCATTGTTCAGTGTGTGGCTCCATGGCTTATTCACTGTACACGATTCAAACCCTGCTCTGGAGATATTAATTGCCTCATGGGCCTTTTTTTATGGCCCTCAACATTATAGTTTCTAAGTACTTTTCAAACATTAACTTATTTTCTAAACACCCTAGTGAGATGAGAGAGTGGCATTATGTCCATTTTGCAGATGAGGAACTGAGGCACAGAAGCTAAGGTTAGAAATTTCCATGAATTCAGAATGCCCAATTTGAAACATCTAGGACCTGATAACCTAGCATTTATATAGTGCTTCATTTGTTCAAAGCACAGTTCCCATTGATTTCAGTTACTGCTGTGAATATTGTGCACTTCTGTAAATCAGACCCCAGGATATCAAGTTGGATACCCAACAATGTGGCAGAGGCAGGGACAGAATCCAGTTCTCCAGGGCAGCATTCAGTTGCCTTAACTATCAGACTGTACGTTTGTTTTTCTGCAATCCCCTGCTTCCTTCACTAGATGCCTTCCAGCATCTGCTACGGATGAGGCAGGGGTGCTTCCTTCATGTCGCAAACCTGATTCATCCCCAAAGTAAGTCTGTCTTGTCATAAGAATGGCCCTACTGGGTCAGACCAAAGGTCCATCTAGTCCAGTATCCTGTCTTCTGACAGTGGCCAGTGCCAGGTGCCCCAGAGGGAATGAAAAGAACAGATAATCATCAAGTGGGGGGAGGGATAGCTCAGTGGTTTGAGCATTGGCCTGCTAAACCCAGGGTTGTGAGTTCAATCCTTGAGGGGCCCATTTAGGGATCTGGGGCACAAATCTGTCTGGGGCTTGGTCCTGCTTTGAGCAGGGGGTTGGACTAGATGATCTCCTGAGGTCCCTTCCAACCCTGATATTCTATGATCTATGATCTTCTAAGTGATCCATCTCCTGTCGCTCATTCCCAGCTTCTGGCAAACAGAGGCTAGGGACACCATTCCTGACCTATCCTCCATGAATTTATCTAGTTCTTTTTTGAATCCTGTTATGGTCTTGGCCTTCACAACATCTTTTGGCAAGGAGTTCCACAGGTTGACTGTGCATTGTGTGAAAAAATACTTCCTTTTATTTGTTTTAAACCTGCTGCCTATTAATTTTATTTGGTGACTCCTAGTTCGTGTTATGAGAAGTAGTAAACAGCACTTCCTTATCTACTTTCTCTACACCAGTCATGATTTTATAGACCTCAATCATATCTCCCCTTAGCCGTCTCTTTTCCAAGCTGAAAAGTCCCAGTCGTCTTAATCTCTCCTCATACAGAAGCTGTTCCATACCCCTAATCATTTTTGTTGCCTTTTTCTGAATCTTTTTCCAATTCCAATACATCTTCTTTGAGATGGGGTGACCACATCTACACACAGTATTCAAGATGTGGGCGTACCATGGATTTATATAGAGGCAACATATTTTCTGTCCTATGATCTATCCCTTTCTTAATTATTCCTAGCATTCTGTTCGCTTTTTTGACTGCCGCTGCACATTGAGTGGATATTTTCAGAGAACTATCCACAATGACCCCAAGATCTTTCTTGAGTGGTAACAGCTAATTTAGACCCCATCATTTTATATGTATAGTCGGGATTATGCTTTCCAATGTGCATTACTTTGCATTTATCAACATTAAATTTCATCTGCCATTTTGTTGCCCAGTCACCCAGTTTTGAGAGATCCTTTTGTACCTCTTCTCAGTCTGCCTGGGTCTTAACTATTTTTAAGAATTTTATATTATCTGCAAATTTTGCCACCTCACTGTTTACCCCTCTTTCCAGATCATTTGTGAATATGTTGAATAGGATGGGTCCCAGAACAGACCTCTGGGGGACACCACTATTTATTTACCTCTCTCCATTCTGAAAACTGACCATTTATACCTACTTTGTTTCCTATCTTTTAACCACTTAGCAGTCCATGAGAGCACCTTCCCTTTTATCCCATGGTAGCTTACTTTGCATGAGAGCCTTTGGTGAGGGACCTTGTCAAAGGCTTTCTGAAAATCCACTGAATGGGGCAGGTATCCTGTGGAAAAAAATAGTATGTGATTGCTTTATGATAATCTTTCATTATGTATGCCCAATAAGTGGGCAGAATTAAGGTTTCCCAAGTATCTTTAATTCTGGCATTTCCTATCTTTCCTAAAGTGATTGACTTTAAAACCGTAATTTTTTAAAACACTTATTTATATAATTTCCATGTTTAAAAAAAAAAGATCTTACACTATATGGCATCATATTGACACATGGGGCATCAGCAGGGAAGTAATGTTTAGATTCAGTGAGCAGACCTCTGTCTTTTGAATTATGACTGTTAGTAAGTTGTCATTTTCTGTGTGGAGTAGTACCGAAGGGGACGTAGGCAGAATGCAGTTTGCCAGAGGGTTTCACAATATTTACCGACAGCAGAGGAATGGTGAGATTCAGGAATCCATCCAAGTCTCTGGAGGGGAGAGTTTTCTCTAGTAGTCAGACTCTTGTGCCTGTTCCCCCAGAAGCACACCACCTGCCCCAACCCCTCCAGCCAGTCCCCTCCCAGTCCTGTCTGCTTTCCTACCACTGGGTCCTTGTGCCAGTCTCCTTGACCTTTGGGAGAAGATTGCAGAGTACCTCCATGAAAGTTTCCTTGAGATCTCTCAGAAGGATTCAAGGGACATCCCTGTGTACATAAACTGCTCTACATGGCTCCCCCTTGCCTAACTCTAGAGGGAAGTGAAAAGCAGATAACAACACTACCTCTTTTGTTGTACTGCTACCTCTTCTAGTATAAGTAAATTAATGAAAAGTTGATAGCTGTGTCTTCTTAAATGGGGGGCACCATCAGTACATCATTGTTATGGGAAGTACAATTACACACTTACTGAGGTTCTTCAGTACCATGCTCGACTGCCAGGACCAACTGGACTGCAGAGGAGTCTGAAACAGGTTCTGGCTTGCAGCGTAGCTGGGCACACTAGTCAGATCTCCCCTGTCCTCTTCCACCTCCTCATCCTTGCTGTTCATGCCTGGGTCCTATGACTCAGCTTTCTTGAAGGTATCCATGGTGGTCTGCAGGGTGGTAGTGGGGTCTCTGCCAAGTATGGCATGCAGGTCTAAGTTTTGGTACCAGATCAACTGTTGGCCTCCCTGGCCTTCTGACATGCTAACACAGTTCCTTCACTTTCATGTGGCACTGCTGCTAGTCTCTGTTGTACCCTTCTGCATCCCCCTTGCAATCTGCTCAGAAATGTTCACTTTTCTGTAGCTTGTCCGTAGCTGTGCATGCACAGCTTCTTCTCCCCACAGGCTCAGGAGATCCAGTATCTCCTGTCTACTCCAAGCTGGACCAGATATGGATCACGTAGCTGGCATGGTCAGCTGGGCAGTTGCATACAACAGTGGAGAGCTGCTAGGTGTGGTCACCAAGATGGACAAGCAGGAAAAGGTATTTTAAAAATTGGCAAGGCTTAAAGGAGGGGTTGGGGGGCTTCTAGTTTCCATGACCACTGGTCTGTGGATTTCATAATTGTGACCCGGGTGGTCAGTGTCTGGCACTGAGACAGCTGCTTGGAGGATTGTTTGGGTCAATGTAAGTAATGCAGTTTCTACAGTCTTGCTGCGTCAACCTCAGTACCTCAACTGTGGCTCAGCTGTGTATCTGCACCTAAAAAGTCTCAAAAACAAATCATGATTCAGCAAATGTTTTTGTTAGGAACATTTTTGGTAGATGTTAAATGCGGTGTTTTAAGTGTAGGCCTACCCTAAGATCTATGGAGCAATTCTCTGAAATATGTCTTAAGGGTTCTGTTCTTTAGGTGTTAAGTGATGCTTTTGGGTGTTGAATAGCTGATATATAGCAGCTGCTTAAAGAATCCTTCAAGGACTTAATGTTTTTATGGTCTCATACATTGGTCTTTAACGTCAAGCTGATAAATTACTTTATGTATATAAGGTGCCACAGGACTCGGTCACTTTTTACTGATCCAGACTAACACGGCTACCCCTCTGATACTTTATGTATATAGTTTATGATCTTGTGATTGTTTTGGTCTTGAGAAAAATAGTTTTATGTATGGCCTTTGTGTGAAGTATTGAGAACTGAAGATATTTGTATGTACACCCCTACCCCGATATAACGCGACCCGATATAACACAAATTCGAATATAACGCAGTAAAGCAGTGCTCGGGGGGGGGGAGGGGCTGCGCACTCCAGCAGATCAAAGCAAGTTTGATATAACGCGGTTTCACCTATAACACATTAAGATTTTTTGGCTCCCGGGGACTGCGTTATATCGGGGTAGAGGTGTATACCAGTTTTATGTTTAGAAATATTTTTAATCAGGTTCTTGTAAGACTCCAAGTTCAAAAATGTTAAATCTTATGCATATTTTTGCAATTGCTTGGAGCTGCAGCTTAAACTTCCTTTTTTTAATTACTAGCGTATCCACCTATTGTTTCTTTAAGGAAAGGAAACTGAGTTAAAAATATAAAATGCAATAGGGCTATATAACCTACCACAACCCAGCCTTTGATTTTATAGATGAAACAGCCGCTCACATTTTTAACTCTCAGATAACTTTTTATGTAACACAACTCCAGACTTGGATATGTACATCTCCGTATGGCCAAGAGGATTTATCTTGAGCAAGGGTAGGCGTTGGTACCGTTGTTGTTGTTCATCTGGGTTTTCTGAGGGAGGCGTGGATGATGTGGGAGAGTTTCACTGTTGCCATTGGAAGTTGTTGACGAAAAGCACCTAGTCATATTCTTTGTGGCAAAACCACCCTTTTTTTTGGGCCCTCTCTGGCCATCATCAACAATTTCTGTGACTACTTTGTCTGATGCATTGTATTCTCTTATATTTCTAGACATTGAAAACTAGTCTTTTCCAGTCCTCTGCCTATTTCCTCAGTTTATTCAAATTCTCAGTCTATTTTTTAACAATCTATACTGTGCCAATGACCTTACTTTGCATCATGTGTATATTTTGACACCATTCAACTAGTTCCACTTCCTAAGTCATAGTATACACTACCAACTTATGTCGGTATAACTGTGTCGCTCAGGGGTGTGGCTCTAACCCCCGCGTAGATAGCACTATGTCTCACGTTGACATAGCAACTGCCTCTTGGAAGGTGGAGTATCTAAGCCAGTGGGAGAAGCTCTCCCATTGGCATAAATCAGGGGTCAGCAACATTTGGCACGCGGCTCGCCAGGGTAAGCACCCTAGCGGGCCGGGCCAGTTTATTTAATAATAATAATGGAGATATCCTATCTCCTAGAGCTGGAAGGGACCTTGAAAGGTCATCAAGTCCAGCCCCCTGCCTTCACTAGCAGGACGAAGTACTGATTTTGCCCCAGATCCCTAAGTGGCCCCCTCAAGGATTGAACTCACAACCCTGGGTTTAGCAGGCCAGTGCTCAAACCACTGAGCTATCCCTCCCCTACCAGCTGATGCGGCAGGTTTGGCCCGAGACGGCGAACCGCGGCCAGTGGGGGCTGCGATCGGCCGAACCTGCCACGTAGGTGGTAAATAAACTGGCCCGGCCCGCTAGGGTGCTTACCCTGGCGAGCTGTGTGCCAAACGTTGCCGACCCCTGGCATAGATAGCGTCTTCACTAAGCGCTACAGTGGCGCAGCTGCAGCACTGTAAGTGTAGACAGGTCCTAAGTCTCTGAATAGGATTGGACCCAGCACTGAGCCTTATGAAACCCAATTTGTTAGACAGTTCCATGGGGATTTTATGTCATTTACTATGTGAATTTTCTGTAAATTCGAAATTAATCTTCCTTTTTTAACATTAAGACCTGTAGTGATGGGGGCCTTCTGTAAAACTGTCAGTGTATACTAGAGTTCCAGTTACTAGTGGGCATTTTAAGAAAAAGCTTGTTGAAGACAAGGCTATAAAAATTAAGTAACTTGCTCAGGGCAACAGAAAGGAATCTGAAAGAGAGCAGGGATGCAAAGATAGTAGTTTTAGTTCCCATTGTCGCACACAAACCTTTAAAATGTCGCTGCTCCTTTTAAAAATAAATCATTCTACCTTGAATTTGCTATTGAGACAAAGTGTAAATCTTGATATAACAATGTGTTTTCTTTTTTGTTTAGTATATCTTTGGGGAGTTCAGCCCTGATGAGTTTAATCAATTTTTTGTGACTCCTCGATGCTCTGTTGAGGTAAGAACTATGTTTCAGTGTTTTACCTGAAGATGATGTGATGCATATTGTTTTACACAAATGTAGTAGGTTTATTAGTATATAAAATTAAAAATACAATAATCAATGTTGTTTTTATTGTTCACTTGTGAATTAACAAAATTCAGTTGTTCACCGTAGAGCTCCTTGGAATATAATTTCAATTTGCATTCATATTGATCGCACACTAGTTGCTCACTCCTGCAGTTCTTTTCCTGTCCAGCTATATGGCAGCTATAGTCCCTGTTAAGCAATGATCTCTTGTTCTGTCTTTACTCAACTCTAGAGTCAGTGACTGAAATGTGGAGAGAAGGATCCTGGCTTCTTCTTTCTCCCTTCCTCATTGCTGGAATATCTGCAATTGTAGTGATTGCATGCAGGAGTTGGAAAGAAAGATCTGCTCAATGGAGTGAGCAGCTCTCCTTAATTAACTTTTCAGTGGTGGACTTAGTATCAACTTTCTCAGCAACATTCCTGTTTGTAGGTGAGATCCCAGATCTCTTGAGCCAAAGAGGAAGAGTAGAGCTCTCACTACAGTGCCTGATGTGGCTTTCTGCCTCCTGGTAGCAGTTATCCGGAGTAGATCCCAGGCTTTGTACTCTTTGGACTCATACCGCAGGTAGCACTGGAGAGTGGAAGGGAGGTATCCATTGGGTCCTGTAGGAAGGACCAAGAACCTCCAAGATCCCTATATGACCAAACCTGGCCTAAAGGTAAAGGTCATGAAGAACAAAACTGAGAAAGTGGTAAATACTTTAAATATTCACTTCTCTCCTCTGACCCTCTTCTTCTCCCCAACACAAAACAAACCCTCAACTGCATGTATATGGGAGGAAAATCCCCCCCTCCCCCCGAATGAATATATTTATAAAGTAAGCTCTGTTGTCTGTCATTATTGTGTTTTACTAAGGTTCTACTGTGGTAGTTTGATTTTTAAGTTCTTTGTGGCATACAGAAATTCACTACCTCATTGCCTTTCAAGTTCATGGGTGTATAGCGAACAACCCCAGTAGCTTTTCATATTGGTTGCATGAGGAATGTGAAGGATACTAGAAGAGGATGAGGAAAAATAGGTTGGAAGAAGACATGCAAAGGATAGGGGGAGGAAAACAAAAAAAGGGGAGGCAAGGCCAGCATGAAGAGAACTTAACAGGTAGGTAGTGACGTCCTGCTTTTGTGAGTAAGTTAAAGCTATATAAAAATGTTTCTACTGCCAACAGACTGGAGAAAACAAATGATTTGCTGGATTCACAAACACCAAAGAGTTTGTCCTTTTACCACAAAAACAAGTTTTAGTTTAAAATATAGTTTCCACAGTGTTGGAGGACACCAGCCTGGAGTGATGGATGACTGTCTCTTCTGTGAAGACTGGGCAGGAGTACAAAATGTTTGTTTCTGGCCTAATCTACTACTTCCTCCACCTTAGAGCACACTAGCAGGAGCAATATTCCTGTATCCTTGTCAGTAGGTGGATAGACAGAATAAAGGGAAACATATAGTGCCTTTTGCTACAAGCTAGTTATGAAGTTGACTTATGCACATGATTGGTACACCAAACTCTGCTCCAAAAAAAAAAAAAAAGTTATCAGGACTTCCTTGCTTCTCTCTCCAAGCTTCTTGGTTGGAGGTGAGAGCGCCTCCAAAGGGGTAAGAAAAAATATGCACTCTCCTCTGCTTTCATTTTGAGCCCTTGATAGCTCTTATGGCTTGCTAATATCTTAAATCAGGCCTTTTTATATTGTCCTGAAGTTTAAGTGTGCAAAACATAACCCCGGCATTGTGCTCCAAATTTGGCCCTTTAAAACTCTCCCTCAAAGCTGCCTTTTCATGCTTAAGTTTACTGAAAAAGTATGGGAGTATCTTCTAAGGACTCTGGCTAAAGAAGGAGCAGAAATGATCATCAGGGCTCCTGGTGAAGTATCTGAAGCCTTAGTGCACTGATAGCCCCGGGGTTTGCAAGATTTAGCTGACTTATGTTGGAACGGTGATTTCGTCAGTGTGCTCACCATCACTTGGAGTGATAAGCAAAGCGCATTCTGTTAGGACAGAGGAAACTGATGCTTAGAGAGGCCCAACGAGGCAGTCGTGAAGAAGCTTATATGTGGGGTAGAGTGTGAGTAACCCAAACTAGTGATGTGTCCTTTATCAGCTGCCTTCAACCCTCCATTGTGCCACTTGTCTCCTGCACGTCACTGTATGCCTTCTCCACTCATCCCATGAAATTAAATAAGGTATCCTAATTTTGAGGAACCCCAATTTATTGAAAATCAGGTCATTTAAGTCATGAGATAATTTCCTGTTGTATGTAGTTTTACTCTGGGTGGTAGTGAATCATTGCAAACTACTGATGGTGTGTAGTGAGGGAAATAATTAGGAATAATTTAGAATGGGAGTATCTTCTAAGGACTCTGGCTAAAGAAGGAGCAGAAATTATCATCAGGGCTCCTGGTGAAGTATCTGAAGCCTTAGTGCACTGATAGCCCTGGGGTTTGCAAGATTTAGCTGACTTATGTTGGAATGGTGATTTCGTCAGTGTGCTCACCATCACTCGGAGTGATAAGAAAATTTCATAATTTAAAACCACCCAAATTTTATCTTCTTTCTTTCCAAATAAAGTGTTGCATTTTCTTAAACCTCTTTTAAAATTAGTGACAAAGAAGATAAAAGCATTAATCATAAACCTTAATGTAAATCACAACTGAACATAGACTTTTGCAAAGCAAATCTGTTTTGCCTTGACCATGGAAGGAATGTGGGCTGAGCATGAATGAATTGCAAAAATGCAGTAAAACTAAAATCTTTCAGCACTTCATTGAGAACTATGACTTTCTAACCATAAATCATCTTGGATTCTTTTGATAATACAAAGATGAATTTTCAAACTTGGGTGCATACAGATAAGTACCGTATATACTTGATCATAAGTCGGTTCATTTATAAGCCGACCCCCACGAGATGGATAAGTAAAAATGGAAAATTTTTATGACCCGTTCATAAGCCGACCCTATAATTCAGGGGTCGGCAAACTTTGGCTCCCGGGCCATCAGGATAAGCCGCTGGCGGGCTGAGATGGTTTGTTTACCTCAAGCGTCCGCAGGCATGGAGTTAAACCTAAGTAAACAGTGTCCCAGTGCGCCAGCTGCTTACCCTGATGGGCCAGGTCAGTGGAGTAACCCCTGTGACCACCCCCCACATGACCCCACCCCTAGCCGAGGACCCCCACACTCTCCCCATCCCATCCCTTCCTACCTTATTTGGGGAGGACCAGGGGAGGATGTCTCTGGCCTGGCTGGAGTTGCTCTGGCGGGCCAGACTGGGCGGCGCGGCCGCAGCATGTTCCAGCGGGCCGGGCGGCGTGGCCACAGCCTGCTCTGGGGGGTGGGGCCGAGCGGCACCGCTGCAGCCTGCCAGCCCCGGAGCTGCAGCTGCTTCGGAGGCTGGGGGGAGAGCAGTGTGGCCAGAAGCAGAGAGATTTTGGCCCCGCCTCTTCCCTTCTGGCTCTGCTGGCTATGCTGCCCCTCCTTGCTTCCTCTGTTGGCGGGGAGGGGCTGAGTCCCACCTCTCCCTCTCTATCCCCGTTCATAAGCTGACCTCCTTCTCTGGTGCTTCCCTTTTTTACAAAAAAAAAAAAAAAAAAAAAAAAAAGGCTTATGAACGAGTATATATGGTACCTAAATCTGTCATTACAAATCTAAGTGCAGGTTCAGATACTTAAATCAACATTTGGGAGCTTAAAATTAGGCACTTAAATATATTTTAGGCATGTAAGTTTGAAAATTTAGACATAGAGGTTACTTTACTAAAACCTTCATAATAGCTTGAACAACATGAGCATTGCCTTGAAAGTAACTACATCAGATATTTTGACTTTAATTTAATATTTTTAATGTGAGTGAGACATTGTTTACTCTTTTATTTGACTGCGGAATAGAATTTGAACATCTGTCATGCTTTGTCCATTTGTATTTGTTTTGTCACCGAGCCCTGTAGTTACTCAAAGATCTAGAAAGAGTGCATATATATATTTTTTTCCGTTCTGTTAAGCCACATTCTGTTTTCTACAAAAACAACAAGGAGTCTGGTGGCACCTTAAAGACTAACAGATTTATTTGGGCATAAGCTTTCGTGAGTAAAAACCTCACTTCTTCGGATGTTTTTACTCACGAAAGCTTATGCCCAAATAAATCTGTTAGTCTTTAAGGTGCCACCAGACTCCTTGTTGTTTTTGTAGATACAGACTAACACGGCTACCCCCTGATACTTGACATTCTGTTTTCTACTTTACTTTCTTTATCTTTCCATTCTCCACCCAGTCATTCTCACTTCCATCCAAGAAAGGATGATGTTTATATAGTTAAATGTCTAACATATGAATAGATCGTTAGGAATACAGAAGTCTCAATACTTTTATTCTGTTACTGTACCTTAAATAATTTTACATGATAGTATACAAGAAAGTATTTTATTTTTTAATTGTTTAAAGAAAATAGAAAGGATCAGATTCAATGGAGAAATGTTTGTGACATTCTAAGGTCAGATCCATTAGCATTTAGGACAATGGTACCAGTTATCTGCATAGCAGCTTGTCCTGTGTTTTCAGTGGCAAACTTGAAGGCTTTGATTGCTTTTATTCAGAGGGGGGAGGACATGGGGAGAGGCTGGGAAGGATGAGACAGCCAGTCTACACAGCAAACACTGGTTCAAACAAAGGAAGACATATATCTGCTTGTTTGAATAGTTCAGTTTTGATTTGCTTTTACAGTTGAGCACAGTTTGAACCTTCACAGGGAGGATTCAGGGAACATGTGTACAAATAATTAAATGAAAATGCACGCAGCAAAAAATAGATTCCCCAGTTCTACAAAAAGATTTTTTTTTTTTAAATTATCCCAGCTAGCTCATCACCAAAGAAAGTTTTCTAGGAAAATACTTCAAAATTTTTTTTAACTTAAACAAGGATTTATTTTCCCTGCCACCATTTAGAATATTGCTGAGGCTCACCCATAGATTCCGTGACATAAATTACTTTACTTAGTAATTATTTTATTTCATCAATTTCAGGGTCAGTTTCTGACAGTTGAGTTTTTCTTTCTTCCTTACTTCCCGACATCTCATTGGCTCCTTAGGGATTCCACCCACTTATCTCTTCCTCCTGTCTGGCACAAACTCCTTATGTTTCAGCAAGTTCCTCCCAAAACTGAACATGCTTCACCTGAGTCCTCTAGTGATCTATTCTTTCCTCCCTCCTCTTCAATATCTGTTTGGGAGACCACAAGGAGAGGTAAGATTTCACGTCAGTGCTGCCAGAAGTGCACCGAGGACACCCAGCAGTACATCTCATCCATCCCATTAAAGCAGTGTTTCTCAAACTGGGGTTGCCGCTTGTGTAGGGAAAGCCTCTGGCAGGCCGGGCTGGTTTGTTTACCTGCCCCGTCCGCAGGTCCAGCCGATTGCAGCTGCAGGCCAAGGTTCACCGCTGTAGGCCAATGGGAGCCGCTGGAAGCGGCGGCCAGTAAGTCCCTCGGCCCGCGCCGCTTCCAGCAGCTCCCATTGCCCTGGAGCAGTGAACCGCTGCCAGTGGGAGCCGCGATTGGCCGGACCTGCGGACAGGGCAGGTAAACAAACCAGGCCGGCCTACCAAGGGCTTTCCCCACGTAAGCGGCAACCCCAGTTTGAGAAACACTGTATTAAAGGTCTCTGGACCCATTTATCGAAGTAGTGCAAAACCACATGATCCTGTTAGTTCCTCACTAAGTCTAGATGAGCAAGGGAGCACCATTGTGCAAAATGCCTTCCACTTTCAGCTTGCTATAAGTTTCAACCCTTCTTCCCAGAAAAAAGATCTGGCCATCACAATCCTTTCATTATCTCCAAACTGGATTACTGTATTGGGGCCAAAGATGAAAGTGATGCAGAGGTTCTAGTTTGTGAAAAATGTGCCAGCTTTACTTCTCAGTGAGCTGTCACTGATTCCTGGTCAGCTTCCATTGCCAAATCAAGACCAGTGAGCCTGACCTTCAAAGCCAGACCCTGTATGTTATCAACTAAATCTCCTTTCATGAGCCTTCAAGACAGCTGTTCTTCCATGGAACAAGGCAGTTTATAATGTCCAGGGCAGAGTATATGAGAGCAGATTAAGATATTCAGCTGCGGAATGAACTTCCGGAGGAGTCTGAAGTTGGCCACCCTCAGAGTACATAGCAAGAGCTTTCTGGTCAAGAAAGCTTTCTCCAGTATAATCAAAATTATTTTATTTTTAAGGTATATATCTCCACCCAGAGCCTCCTATAACCAGAAAAAAAGAACAGAAGACTTCCTGAGGCTCCCCTAAGGAACTTGCTGTGCAGATCTAATTTAGCTGGAAAGCAGATGTATAATGTGATTATGGGTGCTGTAGAAAATCCTAATATTTCTTGAAGCAGAGTGGGTTTCAAGATCAATGTATGCCTATACGTTTGCAACTCAGTTGGGTTGCCTGCGCAGTGACGCATTATGTGTCTGCAGACCACCAGGCCAACTTTGTGGAAGAAGCTAAACAGCAATATGAAATTTAACACCACATGGAATGTACTACAAGTGCAAAGCTTTAGGATATCTTACTTTTTCATGTGAAATATTTAACATGGAATTTATTTATCCTTTAATTTCAGCATACTTAAGGTAAACCAATATGTAGGCAATTGTACTCTTTTTTTCATGTAAGTAGTGAAAGAGTTACATTCGTTCACTAGCTCCAGGTAATGGAGCCTACATTTTATACCAAAGTGCTTGATTCTCTATCCAGATAGTAACCATGGTGGCACTATTTCGACTGGCAGTGCAAATCTAATAGTCTGCATTTTGCTATAGTGAACAGGATAAGATGATCCAGAATAACTGCTTTAAATCTTACTGTATTTTTAAGCAGAGTGTTTGAAACTCTTCAAAGGCAATACTATTTGTGGATAAAACAGAGGGCTTGGCGTCAAAAGGCCTGGGTATTGTTATGGCTCTGCCACAGGTTTCTGTCGTGAACTTTAGCAAGCTATTTAATCTCTTTGTCCTTTCATCCCTTTAATTCTTGGTATGTTTTTGCTATACTCAGATAATCCTGAAGTGAACTGGAGGACAGCTCATGATTCTAAAGCAGGGGTGGGCAAACTACAGCCCCCGGGCCAGATTCGGCCCGCCAGCCATTTTAATCAGGTCATCGAGCACTTGCTGGGGAGCGGGGTCTGGGGCTTGCCCCACTCTGGTGCTCCAGCTGGGAAGCGGGGTTGGTGGCTGCTCGACGCAGCTCCAGGAAGCAGCGGCATGGCCCCTCTCCAGCTCCTACATGTAGGGGCAGCCAGGGGACTCTGCTCTGCACGCCAGCCCCAAGCACCGCCCCCGCAGCTTCCATTGGCCAGGAACCGTGGCCAATGGGAGCTGTGGGGGTGGTGCCTGTGGACAGGGCAGCGTGCAGACTGCCTGGCTGCACCTCTGTGTGGGAGCTGGAGAAGGGCATGTCGCTGCTTCTGGGAGCCGCTTGAGGTAAGCGCCGCCCTGAGCCTGCATCCCTGAGCCTCCCCCAACCCCCTGCTCCAGCCCTTATCCTCCTCCCACCCTCCAAACTCCTTGATCCCAACCCAGAGCACCTTCCTGCACTCCAAATCTCTCATCCCAGCCCCATCCCACAGCCATCACCCCCAGCTGGAGCCTGCACCCCTTCCCGCACCCCAACCCCTTGCCCCAGCCGTAATTCCCCTCCTGCCCTCTGAACTCGCTCCCAGCCCAGAGCACCCTCTTGCACCCCAAACTCCTCATCCCCAGCCTCACCTCAGAGCCCACACCCCCAGCCGGAGCCCTCACACCCCAATCCCAATTTTGTGAGCATTCATGGCCCGCAATTTCTATTCGCAGATGTGGCTTTTGGGCCAAAAAGTTTGCCCACCCCTGTTCTAGAGTTTGTAACTCAAGGTGATGGTAGTCTTTTATCTCTCATCTCTGATTATGGTAAATTAGTCTCTGTAGAGTGTCAAACTACAATGTAGGGATGAGTGTGTGTATATATAGGAATTTAAGTTCAAGACAGCATTTAGGACAATTGGATATAAAGAGTTATTTTTAAATGATCGAGGTATTTCTAATTAAATTAACATAAAATGTTATTTTTAAAGAGCTGTTTTGCCTATCATTAAATCTTATTTTCTTTTCTTTGCAGCTTCCTCCATACAATGAAACAGTTTCTTGTGGTATTAAGTCCACAGGTGAACGTCATGATGGTAAGAAATCATTCCTTTTTTTTCTCTTTTTTTCTTTTTTTTTTCAGGGTGTGGGACTCTCCCCATAAGGTTCTGATATAGTACAGATTGTCTTTAAACTAGTCCTGTTCAGGTTTATTAGCATGTCTATGCGCATGTGTTTGGCAGGCTGCTTTTTCAACACTTGCTAGCCCGTTGAAATCTACAAGAATGTTTGAGAATCTTGTTTTAACATTTTTCTGTAGCTAACTGTAGTAAGTGTGCTTGCTACTTCACTGTGGTAGTTTGTGCTCTAACAATGCCATTAAAAATTTCTTGTTGAAGCTTTTAGAATTCAGTTGAAAAAATTGCTTAGGGCTAGAGCTTAGTATGGAGTTCTTAATCAAGGAGCAACTAAAATAAATAGCTTGGATAGCACTTAACCATCTGTGGACTTTACTGCCCCCTCTGTAAAAGTCTCAACACAAGTATTTTTTGGCAGTTGCAGCCTGAAGATGACTTTGAGAGCAGTGTTCTGCTTAGTGTTCAGCATGACATTCTGTTTCTATGTGGCTCAGCTGTTTTTCTGGAAAATCCTTTTTTGGAGAGAGTGAGAGAGAAAGTATGACTCGCAATGTGAAAATGTGTAACTGAGCTCTGATTTAAAGCAGTAATGGTCACTGTTTTCCCCCCACATGCACATCTTTTCCCCACATGTTAAAAAGGAAAAAAAACCCTGCCTGGTTTCATGATATAATATTTCATATTTACATAGCACCTTCCAGCTGAGGATTTCAATTCTTTATACTAGTCTGCATAATACTTTTACAAAGTAGATAAATATTGTCATTTTACAGCTGAGTTAATGTAGTTGTAGAGAAGTTGAGACTTGTCCAAAGGTATTTGGGAAGCTTGTGGCAAAACTGGAAATAGAAGTCAGATCTCCTTTAGCTAAAAATATACTTGATGTTTGTTTTAAATTTGGCAGCTCATTAGCGCAGCATTTGGAATAGCCATTAAAATTTTGTAGAAGAACAAAACCCACAAGGTAACATTAGGGAAAGTATAAACATAAAGATAAAAGTCATTGGCCATAATTTTCAAATTTTGGTTACTAAACTTAAATTAAATTAATGGAGTATCCTATCTCCTAGAACTGGAAGGGACCTTGAAAGGTCAATCAAGTCCAGCCCCCTGCCTTCACTAGCAGGACCAAGTACTGATTTTGCCCCAGATCCCTAAGTGGCCCCCTCAAGGATTGAACTCACAACCGTGGGTTTAGCAGGCCAATGCTCAAACCACTGAGCTATCTCTCCCCCGAATCTTTTCAGTGGTGCTGAGCAACAACTCCATCTAAAGTCAGTGGAAGTTGTGAGTGCTTAGCACCTTTGGAAATCTGGGAATTTTTTTTTCAGGTGCCTAAATATGGATTTAGGTGCCTGACTTTAAATGCCTACGTTTGAGATAGGGATGATTACCCAAATGGCTTTCTGTATGGTTTAGCACAAGCTATATAGAAAGTTGGTTTCTGCAAATGTTTTTCAGATCCTGCTCAGACCTAAATACTCCCACCCTCCCCTGAGATCGGTTAATGATGGCAAATCAAACTTTGCCTGAAAAATGTCTGTCTTAACAAACCTGCACTGTAATGTGCCTGCATAGTATCATAGTTATGGCTGCATAAGAAGCAGTTGAAACTAAAATGGAAAAAATTACTCAGGCAAAGTCTTTTTAGTAACATTGAGATGACCCATTGATCACATAACCATAGTATAAAATGTTGCTGTTTTTATGGTGTAATGATATCTACAATGAATGGCTGGAGGAGCTGTTGATGCATATTATGAATAATTGTATTTGGCTAAAAAGCTGCATGATACACAGTGCATACTAATTCTTAATACGCATTCACAGCTTTCATTATAATGCATTGACATGATACATTGTAACATCTTCAAAGGGTATCTTGTCAATGTGCAGTATTCTTCATACCTTCAGGTGCATCCATTTCAATCCATGCAACAATAGATCCTCGAAACACCACGGAATGGATTGAAACAAAGGTGGCTGGAAGCAAAGTGGAAGGTACAAAAATAACCATAAAAGAAAGTTGGTCTCTTTCATATTTTTCTTTAAAAAGGCACTAAATACAATGTTAAAACAAATGAGATTCTGTCGTAACTAGTGGCAGTGTGGAAATGAGTGTTATGACCCAACCTTCACAGTTCCTGTAAATAAGAGGTATTTCAGGGATTTGATTTAAAGAAGGAGTAAAAGTCTTAACTCCTTTTTGGTTGATTTTATCCACTTTACAGTTATTGTAAAGTAAGTATTTTTTCTTACTGCAGTTTGGCTATAGGTAATAGATTTAAATTCCTTTGCTAATAATCCCCTGGTTTGCGGGATTAATAGCATGTGCAATTTTGCTCCAGACTATAAAATAGCATACCAAGTCTTAGTCCAAAAGCAATTTTTTCTAATAAGAATTTAGGAAAAATCCTATGCTTGATTGGTTTCAGATTTTAATAAGTTTTAATTAGGGATTGGAAGATTTCAACAGGTATTAAGAAAAATACACAATTTATTCCTAAAACTTAAAAATACTGTGATTGGCATCAACTCTGTTATGCTCTGTTGGATAAAAACAAGTGTTAATGACACTGATACGCTCATTAACGTAAATCTGTTGAAATGCCGTGTGCACAAATAAATTGCACAAAATCGTCTTATCCTGTTAGCAAATGTATAGGTAAACTAGATGAATCTGAAGATGTAGAGATTAGTGTGCCATATTATACGTATTTATTTTGAAATAGGGACCAGTGTTGTTTGAACAGGAATCCTGTAGGAAAAGGATGATCTGAAACTCACTTTCTAGCAACACTTTTTTTTCCTTTTGCAAAACAGAAAACAAATGTTTTCAAGCTCATGGAAGCAGTAATATATGTACCATAGAAAATCACCCAAAATTGTTTTCTGATTAAATATTAATGAAAATTTGTCCTGGGAATTATTAAAATTAAAAAAGGCATGAATTTTATAATCTTAATTACATAAACACCCCTATTTGGTATTCATGACAATTTCTGTCAGTTATACACTTTAAATGTCAAGGCAGCCTGAGGCATGTAGTATTACTAGTTTTGTAATCTATTAATAAAATATATGTGGTGGTCACTTAAGTGCCATACACTTGCAGCATACAGTTCTTCGATATCATGTATAAACAGGAATTTAGTTAGGGTTTTACATTTAAAAAAACATGACTATAACAGCATTTTGGTATATTTCAGTCAATTATGAGAATTTCTTTTCATTTCTTGAAAGTTATGAAATTATCGAGGTAAATTATTTCTCATTGTTCATATACTCACCTTCAGTCAATTTATATTTTAAATGTAATGTGTCTGGCTTTGATCCAGTCACATTAGTTGTATTTCTTGTGACACATAAAATTAATATATCTTTTTTATTATTAAATTGCTGATAATTTTGGATTTCCAAAACCTGAAATTGTAACATTTCCAGTAGATTAGAATGTAAAATATCATTCTGCCATTTGTGACTTGTCTTAAATATTCTTAATTAAAAAATCTTATTAGTTGCAAAGGTGGATTTTACTTTACTTTTGACAAAATGCAGTTTATAGACTTACTGTCATAGAAAATAAGACCTTCTTTAAAGATGTGCAGTAGTATGAAGAAGATGGTTCTTTTCATCACACTCGATGTTCCTCATCCTGCAGTTGGATCCAGGCAGACTACCATTGAAGTCATTCAGACTCCATATAGCTGAAAGGGTACAACTGTGTTTATTGCAAGATTTGTGCCCAGATTTTCTTAAACTGAAGTCCTGCTCTGTGTTGAAGGAAAACTTTGATACTCTTTGCATCCTCATTTCATTTTAAAATCTTTTAAAACCATTCTTTTTCAAGATACAAATGGACATTGAGGATGATTTTTGTTTGTATGAGGAATGTCATTTATACTTGCGTTTCAGGAAAGCAGACTTGTCTGTTACTAATTTTGTATCTTTGTGACTGGACTTTACTAACAGAGGTTTTTAATTTATTTTGTCCAGGGGAGGATTATCGGAGAATTGAATTTGGTGTTAATGAAGTTATTGAGACAGAGTCATCTGTGCTGAATAACACTGACTACAGTATTTCGAGCACTCTGAATCCTCAGGCTCCAGAATTTATTCTCGGTTGTGCATCAACTCAGAAAACCCATGATGACATTCTTAATGAAACTAACTACAACTCCATAGACTGCCAGTTCACTGATCCTGCCCTCGCTTTGGATAGCGGTTCTAATCCTGAAAATGATAGCTTATCTGGGGGCCTTGGACAACGGGAGCGTAAAAAGAAGAAAAAAAGACCACCTGGATACTACAGTTATTTGGAAGATGTCAGTGATGGCATTGTTCCTGCAGAGGCTCTTGTAAATGGCCATGCAAATTCATCAGGACTGAATAGTATAAGCACAGAAGATACGGAACTTACAGGAGACAGACCATCATCAGCCTCACCAAGGACTTGTAACAGCCCTGAAAATTCTGTGGACTTCATTAGTGAAGCTGTGTCTGATGATTCTGTTTCTAGTGTATTAGACAATACCAGGACTGCAGGGCAGCCTGAGATATGCAGTGTTACCAATTCTGAACAATTCTGCATCCCCTCAGAGGCTGGCAGAGATAGCCCTTTAAGGACAGCTGTTGTAGAACCTTATGATGGTACTGATACTACTGAAAATCTTGGTGTTACTAATGGACAAACACTTGAATCCTCTGGTGAGGGCACAGCTGCCAATGGGGTAGAATTGCACACTATGGAAAGCACTGACTCAGACCAAGCTAAGCCCGAGGATGTTTCACCTACTACTGAGGCGACAGCCCCGGTTTCAGGATCAGTCCCTGTTAATCAGCCTGCAAAATCGTGGGCTAGTCTTTTTCACAATTCCAAGCCCTCTGCTTCCACATCTGTGGCCTATGTTGAGACTAAGTGTACCCCTCCTGCCACATCTACTCTGGTCCCTGAAAAACAGGTTGAAGTCAAAGAGGGACCTGTTCCCGTTTCAGAGGATCCTGTAGCCATAAAGATTGCAGGTATAGTTAACAGATACTAGAGTGGACATTCTGGTAGAAGAGTAACACATTTTGCCTTAAAACAAGAGTGTACAGTATTGAGAGAGAGAAGAGACACTTAAGTTAATGCAAGATTAAGGTTGATTTTAATGACACAATTCCGAAAATTAATATAGTTATAAAGTGGGTAACTATTTCAGCTCTGTCCTTTGAATAAACATTGCAATAATGTAATATCATATGATCATACAACAAATACAATAATATAAATGCTACATATAAGCATCTAAAGCCACATGAGGTGTGGTTTAAATTTAACAGCACAGAGTTTAATTTAACAGTCTTACTGGAGGAGCAGTTTAGAAAAAGTGTTTGCTTTCTGTTGAACTGTATTTGCTAAATAGTATGTCTCATTGCCCAGTGTTTGTGAACCTGTTATAATGCATACATTCAAGGCAAGAGTGTTCAGATTGCTTATGTTAGAGTTAAGAAATTCGGTTAATGTTAATATTTCAGCTATAACAGTTCATTAACGTAATTATTTGATTTTGTTTTATCCTTTTTAGGGCTGTCAAACGATTAAAAAAAATTTACTGCAATTAATCACAGTTTTAATCACACTACTAAACCATAATAGAATACCATTTAATTAAATATTTTTGGATGTTTTCTACAGTTTCAAATTGATTACAGTTACAACACAGAAAACAAAGTGTACAGGGTTCAATTTAAATTATTTTGATTACAAATATTTGCACTGTAAAAATGATAAAAGAAATAGTATTTTTTCAATTCACCTCATACAAGTACTGAAGTGCAATCTCTTTATCATGAAAGTGCAGTTTACAAATGCAGATTTTTTTTGGTTACATAACTGCACTCTAAAACAAAACTATGTAAAACTTTAGAGCCTACAAGTCCACTCAGTCCTAGTTCTTATTCAGCCAGTCGCTAAGACAAACAAGTTTGCTTACATTGTAAATAAGAAGCAGGAAGCAGTATCTCCCGTCAATGTCACCTGAAAGTGAGAACAGGTGTTCTCAAGGCACTTTTGTAGCCGGCATTGCAAGGTATTTACATGCCAGATATGCTAAACATTTGTATGCCCTTTCCATGCTCCGGCCACCATTCCAGAGGACATGCTGATGATGCTTGTTAAAAAAAATGTGTCCATTAAATTTGTGACTGTACTCCTCTGGGTGAGAATTGTATGTCTTCTGCTCTGTTTTACTTGCATTCTGCATATATTTCATGTTATAGCAGTCTCGGAGGATGACCCAGCACGTGTTCGTTTTAAAAACACTTTCACAGCAGATTTGACAAAATGCAAAGAAGGTACTGATGTAAGATTTCTGAAAATAGCTACAGCACTTGACCCAAGATTTTAAGAGTCTGAAGTGCCGTCCAAAAACTGAGAGGGACGAGGTGTGGAGCATGCCTTTGGAGTGTAGCTCTTTTAAGACTTCTAATGTGGAAATTACAGAACCCAAACCACCAAAAAAGAAAATCAACCATCTGCTGGTGGCATCTTACTCAGATGATGAAAATGAATATGCGTTGTCAAGCGGAACCCATCAGCATGGAAGCATATCATCTGGAATGGTAGTTGAAGGGACATATGAATCTTTAGTGCATCTGGCACATAAATATCTAGCAACGCCAGCTACAACAGTGCCTTTTGAATGCCTGTTCTCACTTTCAGGTGACATTGTAAACAAGAAGCAGGCAGCATTATCTCCTGCAAATTGTACCCAGCCTTGTTTGTCTGAGTGATTGGCTGACCAATAAGTAGGACTGGGTGGACTTCGTAGGCTCTAAAGTTTTACATTGTTTTATTTTTGAATGCAGATTTTTTTGTACATAATTCTACATTTGTAAGTTCAACTTCTGTGATAAAGAGATTGCACTGGTCACCTAATTGTATGAGCTGAATTGAAAAATACATTTTTTGTTTTTTTCAGTGCAAATATTTGTAAAAAAAAAAAAAGAGCACTGTACATTTTGTATTGTGTTGTATTTCAAATTAGTATATTTGAAAATGTAGTAAACATCCAAAAATATTTAAAATAAATGGTATTCTATTATTTAACAGTGAGATTAATCGCAATTAATTTCATTAATCGCTTGACAGCCCCCCAAAAAAGAAAATTTAGTGTTTCAGTAAGCAGTCAAAACAACCCTACCTGCATTTGTGTGGATTCGTAATCCCCCACATCTGGAGAGGCTTTCTTTAAACAATATAAAATAAAATCACCTCTTATTTGTAACCAATGAACAGGCCTGAGCAAAGAGAAACCTCAGCCCAATGATACTTTGTGGGTAAAGATATAAATTTATAAAAAATAGGGGCTTTGGCCAGAAGTGCCATCATATCCATAGCTATAACAAAATATGCTAAAATATATGTTCTGGTAAAATTGAATAAGAATTTGCAAAATATGTAATACCTAATTAATTGTCCTTCAAGACTTGTAAGACTTCAAGAGACTCAGTCCATGGGTATTTACTTTTCCCAAAATGTTGTCATATGAATCTGCAAAGTAGAATGCATTATGTAAAAATGCTTGCACAAAATCCTGTTGATATGCCATTAACCAATCTATAAGTAAACTGGAAACTAGTGTGTGGACAATTTCTAATGAAAGATTATCTGTATTTGGGAGTTTTCTACTCTAACCAGAAATTGACCGAGGGCTTTCTATCCCAAACCAGCAGGACTACTTGTGGAGGTAAATAGTCTATTTTTTCCCTGTCATTAGTGGTTCTGTTTGAGGCTTGTAAGTAGTAGTCTCACTCACTAAAGATACTTAAGATCTGTAATTTTGCCTCAGGGCGGGGGCAAATCCTACATGACTTATTCACACATGTAGTCTTATTTGCTTACGTGGAACTACTCGCATAAGACGATCAGTGTTTGGCTCTTGAAATCTCATGGTACTGACCTAGCCCAGCTCTGCTTTGCTTTTAAACTAGATGAGATCAGACATATTCAGAGTAGCACAGAAATGGCTGTTTAAAGAGAAACTGTCAACTTTAAAATTATACTACAGTCTCATTTTTTCCCAAATATTATTGTAACAGCTAAAATACTATAAGTGAAAGAAATTACAGGAATTGTTCTTTAGTTTGTTGTTGATTTGAAAGCACTTCGTTTTGTCATTTTGGTTATTTTCTCTGTATAGCCAGATACTATTTTTTCCCCCCTGCTTATATGTATCTTTCACCACGGAAGAGGAGAGAAAAATGTATTTTTTTGAAAATTATTATAAAACTGCAAAGTTGGCAAACGGTACTTAAACGGATATAGTCCTTGAAATTACTTTTAATTTTTTTAAAGTGATTAGATTAAATTGACTAGATGTAAAGCATCCAGCAATTGACTCAATACCAACATTGTTATTCCTGTATTTATTTTATCACAAGATGCACTTATACTTTGGTTATATATTATTTGAGTTTTCTTACCCCGTTAACTTTAAAATGTGTTAAACTGCACTGTGGGTAACAAGTTTAAAAATTATGAAGGTTATTGCTGTAGTAAAATGGTGAAGAACAATTTGACTTTACCCTTTACCCCTTTGACTTAAAGGGCCATTGGAAAATATATAGGTTCATTTTCAGGTTTGCAGTTAATTGTTTTTGAAAGGTTTTACAAATACGTGGCTCTAGGGTCACAGGCAGCAGATGAGCATTAAGCTCTCATTTAAAAAAGTCAAAAAATGTATTTTGTTAAAAGTTCATAAAAAATGGTGTCGTAAAATAGTGAGATTTAACATATATATTTTGTGAAACTGAATTTTTAACTTTTATTTAAGATGTGATTTTTTTTTTTGAATTGTGTGTTGAGTACTTTAAAAGGATAGCTGAGTTAAAAAACCTTTTAAAACAAATTCCCCTATTTTCAGCTCTTAGCAGTTGGAGTAAGTTAGAGCAGTCTTGGGGTTTCTCCATCTGTTCTGTGGATCAGCTCTACATAGAGCTGCAATAAAAGCAAAGCCACCTGGATGTACCTGATCAGCCAGACCATAGAATGTAGCCCAATGGGTGGTGGAGTAGGTTTGTCTATCATATACATACACACACATTTAACTTTTTGTAATTTGTTAATACAAATAAGTATATCCAAAATATATGTACCAAAAACTTTAAAAAACTTCATGTCACTAAAATTTTAAATACTTTTAATGTTAAAATAATAAATTTTCTATTGATGTTTAGGTTCTCTAATGTTATTTTAAAAACATAAATCTGAATTTGGGGCCTAAATTGACCTGATGGCATACCTTTAAGTCTGTCATGCAGTCAGTCTAAAACTAACACAGTATTTCATATGCTTTGAGCTTAGTGGTTATATTTACCTGCTGACGCGGCAGGTTTGGCCGATCGCGGCCCCCACTGGCTGTGGTTCACCGTCCCGGGCCAATGGGGACGGCGGGAAGTGGTGCGGGCCGAGGGATGTGATGGCCACGGCTTCCCGCTGCCCCCATTGGCCCAGGACGGCGAACCGCGGCCAGTGGGGGCCGCGATCGGCCGAACCTGCCACGTCAGCAGGTAAATAAACTGGCCCGGCCCGCTAGGGTGCTTACCCTGGCGAGCTGCGTGCCGAACGTTGCCGACCCCTGTTCTAATATTTGTATTAGGCTTTTATGATTTTGGCCCAGTCTGACATGGTGGTGAGTTCTGGCTTTAGGGGGAGGTAAGAGCGTTTATCAGCTTATCACTTCATCTAACTGGGCCCGTTAATGTTTTGTAATTTTACATTTTAAGTGATTTAAAGTAGCAGCGTTGTGCAGTTTAATGACAAATCTGACCGACTTTAAAATTGTTATAATACCATAGGGAATTTACATTAGATTCTAAATACCTCTTATCAAAACAATGAATTGTTCTGTCTAAAAAAAAAAAAAACTTTCTAAAAATCCTTTTATCGGTGATAGTGTACACACACAGTTGAAAAGTCTCTGGAACAAAGATTTTTAACCCCCCCTCCCCCAAAATTAATAGGCAAACATACCTTTTTTTCTTTTGAGGGGATATTGCATAGAGTAGAGAGTAGGAATCACTTAATAGTAATTTTAAAATCACAAGTCTTCTTACAAAGTGTATGACTGGCTGAAACTTGGTGTGTTGATCTTACACCTCTTAGTATCAACCCTAATCTGGAGGGACTACTTTGAGAGGAGAGAGGATAGTTCAGTCTCCGTGTTGATTGAATCCACATCATATGTGCATGCCATGGTGGCTTAGTTGTGTATAACCAACTCAGTTCATATAATAATAGTCAAATTGTGCCATGTATGTGTACACGAGCCACCTAGTGTCTTGTTCATCTTGCGATAGTGAATATTGCTATTAAGCCATTTTGTATCAGTTAGTACTAGGGCTGTCAATTAATCGCAGTTAACCTACGCGATTAACTCAAAGATTAATCGCACTGTTAAACAATAGAATACAAATTGACATTTATGAAATATTCAACATTTTCATATATATTGTATTCTGTGTTGTAAATGAAATCAAAGTGTATAATATTTTTGATTACAAATATTTGCAGTGTAAAAATGATAAACAAAAGAAATAGTATTTTTCAATTCTCCCCATAGAATTGTAGTGCAATCTCTTGGTCATAAAAGTGCAACTTACAAATGTAGGTTTTTTTGTTTTGTTACATAACTGCCATGCAAATGCCTGTTCTCATTTTCTGGTGACATTGTAAATAAGAACAGGGAATCATTTATCTCCTGAAAATGTAAATAAACTTGTTTGTCTTAGCAATTAGCTGAACAAGTAGGACAAAGTGGACTTGCAGGCCCTAAAATTTTACATTGTTTTATTTTTGAATGCAGTTTTTTTGTACATAATTCTACATTTGTAAGTTCAACTTTCATGATAAAGAGATTGCACTATAGTACTTGTACTAGATGAATTGAAAAATACTATTTCTTTTATCATTTTTACAGTGCAAATACTTCCAATCAAAGATAAATATAAAGTGAGCACTGTACACTTTGTATTCTGTGTTGTAATATAAATCAATATATTTGAAAATGTAGAAAGCATCCAAAAATATTTAAATGGTATTCTATTATTGTTTAACAGTGCAATTAATCGCGATTAAATTTTTCAATCGCTTGACAGCCCTAGTTAGAACCAGTTACCCAAGATAAACGGCCTTACCAGTCACTTTAACTTCCAGCACCTCTGTTGCTTACATCAACAAAATATGTTGGTCTGAAGCTGGTAATGGTCTCAATGAACACGTAATAGGTATGGTTATGGTGCTTCTTCGGGATCAGTTCTTCCACAAGTGCCTTTATCTTCTGACTGTCATCTTACCACCTTTCCTGATATCAGAAGAAATGTGGGAACATAGACTTGTAGGTTAATTTTCCAACAAACTTTCATTCCATTAATTTTGGCAAGATTTATTTTCTTTACCAAAAGAGTTAAGTCAAATAACTTATATTGCTGTATCATAAGTGAACTTACATTAAAATTTAGCTTTACACATATTGAATATCATTAGAATATTGTTACAATAGTTTATTTATAGGCATTTTGAGACTAAAATCCCCATTCTTAAATTATCCTTTGCTATTTCATTCTTGTTTCAAAATGACTGCAAGATTTTTAATAAATCTGTACTACTGTTCTTCCACCAGGTGGGAGCAGAGACACATTTCATAATGGGTGTGTTTGTAATGTAACAAAATAACAATATGATTATATTCCGTTTTCTTTAGCAGCTTGGATTTTGGTAACTGTTTTTCAAAGGGAAGAGTTCACAGTAGAAATTACTCTCCAATCAAAAGGAGACTGTCTCTAGTAACAGCTGGCTTAATTGTAATAAAGTGTTTGTTATAATATAGAGAGCTTCTGTGTGAATACTGGCCATTCAACTGAGAATCTAAATACCTCATTAAAACTTGTAATCACTGTGGTTTTCTGATCTTATGGGAAAAGATAATTACTAATCTTGATTATTGGCTGTAAGTGCTGAAGAACATTTTAAAACTTTGGATGTGAAATACGTTAAAGTGCTGTTGGGGGGGTTGTATAAGTACATACAAATGTGTGTAAAATATTAAAAGAATTTCATTTTATTTTTTTAATTAATTCCCTTTGCCTAGCTCTGCTGTGCTCCATTTCAGGTCCTGATTCTCTTCTCCCTAGGTGGACATAACTGTATACTAATTATGTCAAACTTTTATTTCTGTCTTGTCATCTGATTTCCCCAGGAATCTCTGAGAACATCCCTCTCCCCCCCCATCTTGTGGTTCAAATTAGGACTAGGAATCAGGAAATCTAGGTTCTGTTTCTAACATTCACATAGATATGTGTGTGACCTTGGTCAGGTCACTTTTTTGTGCCACAGTTTCACCAACTGTTAAATGGGGACTTAACCTCACAAATCACCTGTGAAGTCTAACTTAAAGTTTGTAAAGTATTTTTACCTCAGATAGAAGGTGCTATAGTAGTGCCAAAGAATCATTGCATAATCTTTTAGGGGCCTTTGTGATTTTAACCCTCTGCCTTCTAGAAGAAGGTTCTATAAAGCTTAAACATGCTGCTTGTTGAGTGAAGTAATTAATTTTGCTCCAAGGGCTGACACGGGCACAGCTACTGCCATCCTAGGGACACAAGACTCAGGACTAGAAATGAAGGATGGCAGAGTTAGGCCAGTGGGATGCCTTGGAAATATGAAATTGAAATGTGTTTTCATATCACACCATTGTAGATATTGGTTTAATTTTAGGGTTGCTCACAATTGTGGTCCTGCTGGGACTCTTTGTCCACCTGAAAAGTATTTGCCATTGAAACTTTCAATATTCTTCAACTCTGGGTTATAGTTAATCATAAGATGTAGTAAAATCATTATTTAGTGGGTATTTTTAAATTAAAAAATGGAATGCTAACTCTACCTAGATAGCGTCTGTTAACTTATTTTGGATGGATAGAGGATATCCACTCTGTTTTAAAGTGTCTATTTCTTTTCTTTTGCTAGTATGTTAAGCTTTGAACTGACCTCTTATTTAAAGGATGGTATTGATTAGAGAGAATTAGAAATAGACACATGTTAATACTCGATAAATTTTCCAGCAATTGGATTGAAATCATAACAAGATTCTCAAAACTACATGTTTTAAAAACATACTCTGAAACACAAGTGGAATTTATTTGTCTAGATCAGTGGTTCTCAATTTTTTTAATGCCATGACCCTATGTTAGAATATAAAAATGACTCCCACCTATTTAGTCATAAAGAAAGGGGAAGAGAGTGTTTGTAAACCCACTTCTCCCTGGCCGCACATCCTTCAGGTTAAAGCAGAGTGTTTTTTTATTTCCTGGAGATGTTCTAGATCTAAACATTGTTTCCAAAACCAACTTCATGGCCACCAGAGGATGCTAAAGATCCTAGCATTACTGGTTGTTTCTTCAGTTTACTTCTGACTGTAAGAAAAACAAATAAAAATTAAGTTTAATTTATGTTTAAAGAAGATAATGGTGAGGAAAGAAATAAACATTTTTCACAAATTCCAAACTTCAGTATTGATTGTTGTTAGAATGGAACATTCTAGGACAGAGTCTTAGTTTAGCTTTTATATAAACTGAAAGTGTTTAGAGAATATCAGGAAGCATTTTTCCTAATTTACTACTTTGAAACTTTCTGTGTTTTAATCTGATGTAGAAGAGAGGTGATATATTATCAGAATGGCAATTTCTTTTTAAGTATGGAAAGGTACTTTTTGAAGTGCAAATTGTTGTTTTGTAATAGATAAAATTCGTAGAGACTTGTACCAGAAATTTTAAGGTACAACTTAAGAAAGCTTTAAGGGGAAGATAATGTGTTTAGCAAACACACTTAAATTAAATATTTAATCTATTAACTAAATGTTTTTAAAAGCTTAAACATTTATAAATCATGCAGCATCAAAGTGTGATATATTTATACTTCCTTTTATTCCCAATAAAATATTTTATATGATAATGTCTAAACTTTAAAAGCTAAAATCTTTCCTTCTAAACAATTTTTAGGGACCTTTCTGTTTCCTGCTGCCTCTTAATATAATTAATTGGATTGTTGAAAGATTTAACTGTTTGGTAGTTTCCAGTATATATTGTTATGATATGAACTAACTTTGTGGTGAAAGTACTAAATTAAAATAGTAAAGAATAGTATTACCAATGGGGCACTGGATTTAGGTAAAAGGACCTGGATTTTATTTGTGGTTCTGCCACTTACCTGTTGTGTGATTTTTGGGCAGGTCACTTCACCTCTTTGTGCTTTCATTTCTCCTCTCACCCTTTGTCTTTCTCGTCTATTTAGATATGCTTGCTGTGAACGTGTTAGGTCTGATCTGCGTTAAAAAGTTAGGTTGACTCAGCTGTGTCACTCAGGGATGTGAATAATTCACAACACATAGAGACCTAATTGTTCCTGGTGTAGACAGCATTAGGTTGATGGAAAAATCCATCTGTTGACCTAGCTACTGCCTCTTGTGGAGGTAGATTACTTATGCTAATGGGAGAACCCCTTCCATTGGCATAGGTAGCATCTACACTGAACTTCTACAGTGTCGCAGCTGCAGCATTTCAAGTCACTCGAGTTTATACATAGCCTAGCACAATGTGGCCCCAATCTTATTAGGACCCAGATGCTTCTGTAATAAAAGTAGTAATAATCCACTCTTGTTATAAAGGTACACTATTTGCTTAAGCTCCACATTTCACCTATCTTGTAAATTTGTTGTGGGGTGCTGTGCAGGTTCTAAACATTGCATCAGATTTTGAAAAGAGCCCCACATTTCATCCTGTGTAGGTACTGAAATAAATGGCTGTATTTACAAAAGTGCTCATCCCCTGTTTTTCTCACTTTTGCAAATGTGATCGCCTTATTTTGAAGCCTAAGTGGAAGCTGAGCAGTTTTGGAAAGGTGGCCCTAAGGATGGATGGTGAGCACTTTTGAAGATCTTGGCCCCATTTTTAAACCGTAGGGGACAAGAGACACAGATGGGTATTTATGTAAATCAATGTGTTGTGCGTTCTTTGTTGCTCTGAAACAGCTAGTAAGTAACATGCATTATGTTAATATCAGTCCATGCTGGTGCACAAAGATATTTTGGGTACAAAATTGTGTACATTGAAACTTCTAAACTGAAACAACTGTCAATTTCAAACTAAGAGAGAAGTTTGCTAAATGTTCAATAAAATTGGCTAAATATCCAGTAAAATTGGTTGCAGGGGATTGCAACTAACAGAGATTTAGATATTTTTTTTAAAAAAATATATGCATACTGAAGTCTTGTCATTGTTTTATAAGATCGTAGGAGTAGGAAAAGCCTTATTAAAGATTTGATATTAATCCTCACCCAAACTGGAGATAATCTTTCACTGAAAAGGATGTATCTGATATTCTACTGTTATGCTGAGGAGTACTGCAGACTGCATCTTTGAGGTTGGATGTGAACGGACCCTTTAATTAATATAACTTTCAAGAATGAATTAATCAGAAGCCAGCAATCTAAGAGATAAGGGGGTTGTGAACTTTCTCCGGAATTTGGGCTAAGTGGATGCAGGGCTTTTTGTTTGTTTGTTTGTTGGAGCATTGGTGTGTGTGCGCATGCGCGCGCAGAGGCAAAAAAAGCAAGAAAGCCAAGCAGTAGCTGGTGAGCATAGTGTGATCCTCGAAAAACCTTGAGAGTATGCTTTTGGGTCTGTTGGCTAAAGAGGCTTGCAGCTGTAAGCTAAGAAACTGCTTCTTTTGTTCTTGAGTCTTTCTGAATTCGAAGAAGCGGGACATGTACATTATTTGCATCTGAGAAAATACCAGACTCCATCAATTTCTACATCGAACTGGAACATCCATAGGGCCATAATCTTTGACTAGCTGTGTGGGTCAAAAAGGGGCAACAGTACTTTAAATTTAGCCAAAAACAGGCTTTGAGGCAGAAAAATTTGTTGTTGATAGGAATTGAGAGGGGTGATTTGCATTGTATAGCTGAATTAACTTGGTGTTTGCTAGTTACCTTGTACATTTCCTTGATGCTAAACTTAATATTTTTAATTCTACAGAATTACTGGAGAATGTAAAATTAATACATAAACCAGTATCTTTGCAACCACGAGGGCTGATCAATAAAGGAAACTGGTGCTATATCAACGCTGTATCCTTACCTTGGGGAAAAGGAGATCTAATTTAAATTCATTAATTTGTATAGTATGGTAATCGTCAGTGTTATGTAGAATGCACAATAGACCTGCAGCATTAGATTGACAGTGGTTCTAATTAGCTGCATTAACTGTCTGAATTACCAGTATTGCATACAATTAAAAAAAATGTGTACACTTCAACTATGACTACTGTATGTTGCAAAAGTCCTTACGGTTGTATACCAAAAGAAATAGTGGGTTCTTCTTTGAGGAGTGTCCCTGTGGGTGCTCCACTGCAGGTGTTGGTGCGTCCCCGTGCCTTTGATCGGAGAATTTCAGCAGCAGTGCTCATCTGGGTTGCGCATGCACTCTCCCCGTCTCATGCTGTTGTTGGCGCTTATCTAGTGCCACGAGACCCGACCCTCCTCAGTTCTTTCTCAACTGTCCTTGACCTGAGACGAAGCTCCCAGCAGTGTTAAGATTGATAGCTATACTTAGAATTTAGAATAGTTTAGAGTAGTCTTTAGTACCCTACTTAGGTTTACTTATCCCTTTTCCCCCGTTTATATTCTTTTTCCCTGTTTATATATCCACTTCACCTCTGGCCCCTCCATTCTCTAGTGAGGAAGAAGATACTGAAGAGGAGGGTGCCTTCTCATCTCAGCACTCCTCTCCCATTCAGTCTACTGCAGCTCTGGGTCCACCTGTACAGTCTTAAAATCCATCACAGGGTTGACACCCCCCATGGATGCCGCTGCTTATGCCATTCCCCACTCAGTGGCCCTCCTGGCAACCCTGGGTCGCATACAGGAGATAGTACCCCAGACTCCCCCACAACCCCAGTTGCTCCACCTTCAGAACCCCCTGAGGAGAGCGTTGAACAGGAGGAAGCCTGGGATCAGGATACATCTCCAACATTTCTTCCTTGTCCCTGGACAAGGCCATAATGCCACTGCCACCTACATTTGCGGACAATTTTAAAATCTTTCAAGAACTCTAAAAGAATCACTGATACAAATGATTGGACATTCTCCCTATAGCCTCCTCATCTAAAATTGTGCTTCTCATAAATGACACATTCATGCAGCCAGCCAAAAACATATGGCAAATCCCGACTATGATACCGCCCACCTGCAAGTGACCAGATAAGTACTACATTCCCCCTACTGGACTAAACTTCTTATTTTCTCACCCCGCACCGAATTCAGTACCCAGATCCACTCCTTACGACAAAGAGTGGAAATGTTTGGATCTTTTTGGCTGCAGGGCCTATTCATACGGCACTCATCAGTTCCGGATTGCCACATATGCTGCCTTAATAGCAAAATACAACCACACAAATTATTCCAAACTTGCTGAGTTTATTTACATCATACTGGAGAACAAGAGTCCAATTTAAGTCCATAATTTTGGAGGGCCAACTCCTATCCAGAACCGTCTCTAGATGCAGCCAGGACAGCAGCACGCTCCACGGACACTGCCATAGTTATGTGCCAGGTTTCATGGCTCCATTGGTCTGGCTTCCCAAGGGAGGTTCAATCCACTGCCAAGGACCTCCCATTCAATTCCAGAAGCTGTTGATGGCAAAAACTGATGAATCACTTCATACCCTGAAAGACTCAAGGGTGATGCTCCGCTCCCTGAGTATATACACCCCTAAGTCAAAAAGAAAACAGGGTAAATACTACCCCACACAGCGCGCAAGGTCTGGCCCATGCGCCTCACTACAGAGGTACTATGACATGCAACGGCAAAGACAGAAGCCTCTAAAGCATCACCAACCTCCAGCCCAATCATGGACATCCCACCCGCCCTCTGCAAAACAACAATTTTGAGGGTTTGGTCAAGGACCCAAAAGACCTCCCCCATTCTTCAATATTGACGGCATCATTAACCATCCCCTGTTTTGGATACTGGTTGACCCCTTTCTACCCAGTGTGGCAATCCATCACCATGGACAAATGTGTTCTGGAGATAATCCATTCAGGCTATACAATACCATTCATCTCTATCGCCACCACCCATCCTCCCTCCTAATCCCTCTTCAGGGGTCCCTCTCATGAACACCTATGGCAAGAAGTAAACCACCTCCTACATCTGGGTACTGTGGAACACATACCATCACAACACAGAAGGGGAAGGGCTTTTAGTCCCACTACTTTTTAACCCAGAAAGAGAACGGAACATGGAGGCCTAGCTTAGACCTCAGAAAACTCAACAAATTTGTAAGGGTCCAGTGGTTCAGGATGGTCACATTAGCAACAATAATACCAACACTGGAGTGGGGGGACTGGTTTTCAGCCCTTGACCTCCAAGATGCCTATTTTCATGTAACCATGTATCTCGCGCACAGGAGGTTCCTAAAGTTTACTCTGGGCAGAGAACATTGTATTAATAAAGTTCTGCCATTTGGCCTGTTGAAAGTAGTGTGACACAACTCCACAGACAGGGAGTGACAGTTTTTCCCTATCTGGACGATTGTCCGTTAAAGGCACCCACCGAGGCAAATGCCATAGACACTACGCAGATGACAATCACACTTTTCTCACAGCTGGGACTACAAATCAACATACAAAAATCATTACTAACACCCGTGCAGAAACTGGACTTCATCAGGGCGCATCTTGACACTCTAGAGGCAAAAGTGTCACTACCAGCGACCAGATTTCTCACTACAGATATCGGCATGGACTTGCCTCCAACTACTAAGCCATATGGTGGCAACCACATTCGTGGTACAACGCGCATCTTCACATGCGCTACCTTCAGGGCTGGCTAAGAACGGTTTACATACCACACAGACACAGCCTAAACAGACGCCTCATAATGCCATTCAGAGTCAAAGACTCGCTACGCTGGTGGATGCAATCCAACAATGTGTGCGTGGGAGTTCCTTTCACACAGACTTCCACCTTCATTGATTCTCACAACCAACACCTCCTTGACTATTATGTCTGTCTAACCAGTGGGAGAGTTAGGAGTCCTCATGGCACATTTATCTTATACTGTCTTCTTCAAAGGTAAGGTCATCCTAAGATCTCATCCTAAATTTTTATCTCAAGTGCCCTCCTCTTTCCACCTGAGACAACCAATCCATCTTCCCTCATTCTTCCCCAAACCTCATGGGAGTAAACCGGAGTCAGTATTACACACGCCTTAGCGTTCTACCTTGAGAGAACCAAGACCTTCAGAAAGTTACCAAAACCTCAGTTACTGCACAGGGTGAAGAACCTTCTTTTCTTCGAGGAGCATTCCTGTGGGTGCTCCACTTCAGGTGACTGGCGAGCAGTGCCCCTCAGTGGATGGAAGGGGCTTTGAAGTTGCATGAGTAATTGATAATACTCTAAGTCCTACCAATGCATCCAATCTTGAGCTCTGATCTATCGCATAGTATTTTGTAAAGGTGTTCATGGACTCCCAGGTGGCTGCTTTATATATGTTCATGGTGGGCACACTATTGAGAAAAGCTGCTGAGACTGATAATGTCCTGGCAGAGTGGGTTCGGATCTTCAGTGGGGGTTGTATGTCATGCTGTTGGTAGCATAGGTGAATGCATTCAGAAATCCATTTGGACAGCCTCTGCTTGGAAATGGCGGAACCTTTATATTGTTCCAAAATTGAAATTAAAAGATCTCTGAGATAGTGTCCTGTGGGTGCTTCACTACCCACCCTTCTCCTCTCTACTTCAGAGTTCAATCTATGGACTCAGGGTGAAAAAGGAAGTGGGGGGGGGGGTGTCTGGTTGCACGGTACTAGATAGGCTCCAACAAAGGCGTGAGACGGGGGAGAGCGCATGCACGACCCAGACAACTGCTGAAATTCTCCAATCAAAGATGCAGGGATGCACCAACACCTGAAATGTAGCACCCACAAAGGCACCATCTCGAAGACCTCATTTACTGCACAGGGTGAGTAACCTTTTCTTTTCAGGTGAACTAAAAAAAAAAAAAAAAAGAGAGAGAAATACAAGACATGTACTAGTCTTCTATATCATACCCTCATAGATTTGTCTGTTTCATTCCATTAATTCATTTATGAGAAGCTATCTGTCCTAAGACATGATTAAATAGGTATATTCAGATTTGACTATTTGGTTTTGTTGTTGACATGGGATTTTTTTTGTTCATTTATTTGGAATTTTTTGAGGCGCAACCTCCAGTGAGGCCTGATGAACAAGACACAAATGCCATCTTGCTTTGTTTTGTGGCTCCTCTCTGCAGTAGCTTTTCAGATAAGATCTTTCAGACTATCAGACTAAAACTGTAGTTTTACATTGTTGGGAACAGTCAGAGGGAAGTTTTGCACAAGTTCTTTCCTTTTCCTAAACTGTATAGCACACTTACCTTTATTTGAAATGTAAACATTAAAAATTAGGGCTGTCAATTAATCGCAGTTAACTCATGCGATTAACTCAAAAAATTAATTATGATTAATCTGTTCTAATTGCACTGTTAAACAATAGAATACCAGTTGAAATGTATTAAATATTTTGGATGTTTTTCTACGTTTTCAAATATATTGATTTCAATTACAACACAGAATACAAAGTGTACAGTACTCACTTTAAAATACAAGTACTTTATTACTTTTATTACAAATATTTGCACTGTAAAAATGATAAACAAATGAAATAGTATTTTTCAATTCATCTCATACAAGTACTATAATGCAATCTCTTTATCGTGAAAGCGCAACTTACAAATGTCTATTTTTTTTGTTACATAACTGCAGTAAAAAACAAAACAACGTAAAACTTTAGAGCCTAGAAGTCCACTCAGTCCTACTTCTTGTTCAGCCAATCACTTCTTATTTACCATGACACCTAAAAGTGAGAACAGATGTTTGCATGGCAGTTTTGTAGCTGGCATTGTATTTACATGCCAGCAGGTATTTACATAGCAGATCTGCTAAACATTCATATGCGCCTTCATGCTTTGGCTACCATTCCAGAGGACACGCTTCCATGCTGCTGATGCGCATTAAAAAAATAATGCATTAATTAAATTTGTGACTGAATTCCTTGGGGAGAACTGTATATCTCCCACTCTGTGTTTTACCCGAATTCTGCCATATATTTCATTTTATAGCAGTCTCGGATGATGACCCATCACCAGAATGTTGTTCGTTTTAAGAACACTTTCTCTGGAGATTTGACAAAACGCAAAGAAGGTACCAATGTAAGATTTCTAAAGATAGCTACAGCACTCAAACAAAGATTTAAGAATCTGAAGTGCCTTCCAAAATCTGATTGGGATGGGGTATGGAGCATGCTTTCAGAAGTCTTCAAAGATCAACACTCCAGTGCAGAAACTACAGAACCCAAACCACCAAAAAAGATGATCAACCTTATGCTGGTGGCATCTGACTCAGATGATGAAAATGAACATGTTTTGGTCTGCACTGCTTTGGATCGTTATTGAGCAGAACCCACCATCAGCAGGGACGCATGTCCTCTGGAATGGTGGTGGAAGCATGAAGTCACATATGAATCTTTAATGCATCTGGCATGTAAATACCTTGCAACGCCAGCTACAACAGTGCCATGCGAACGCCTGTTCTCACTTTCAGGTGACGTAAATGAGAAGTAGGCAGCATTATCTCCCGTAAATATAAACAAACTTGTTTGTCTGAGTGATTGGATGAAGAAGTAAGTAGAACTGAGTGGACTTGTAGGCTCTAAAGTTTTGCATTTTTATTTTTGAATGCAGTTTTTTTTACATAATTCAACATTTGTAAATTCAACTTTCATGATAGATTGCACTACAGTACTTGTATTAAGTGAATTGAAAAATATTTTAATTTTTACAGTGTGGATATTTATAATAAAAAAAATAAAGTGAGCACTATATACTTTGTATTCTGTGTTGCAATTGAAATCAATATATTTGAAAATGTGGAAAACATCCAAAAATATTTATATAAATAGTATTCTATTGTTTAACAGTGTGATTAATCGCAATACATTTTTTTAACCGCTTGACATCCCTAGTTAAAATATGTGACTAGAAGAAAACTATATCATGCTATATTGTAGGTTTATTTTCAAGTGACTCTTGTGAATTGAAAGCAGGAGCATTATCTTTTTACAAAATGAGGAAAATCCTTTCATTAATTTAATTGTGATTATTGCATTGGTCCTTTGTATGCAGATAAAGGATTTTACTTCCTGCTCTGCATAAAGTTTGTCGTTGGATATTTAATGTATATCTAGACTATATCTTCTGAATAGCTCCTTAATACAGTGGGCAGACACTGCAGGCTTTGGTTGCTTGCCCTCCGATGTATCACCTAATGAAGTCAATTCCAGTGTATTCAAAATCACAGCGGCCATGCACCTCAACACCAATGATAGACAGTTTGTAAGTAATATGTTGGAAAATCTTTGTATTTACTGTCATTGTTTTAAGTAGTTGAACACAAAGATCTAACAAACCATTGTAGTATTGCAGTTGATAAAAATTGATATATAATTACATTCAGTAGGCTATGGGTTTTGATTTGTTTGCTTTTGTAGTAGATTGTAATAAAGCTCCAAGTCCTTAATTAGCCATTTTTACCTTATCAGACTACCAGTGACCATGTTAATTTTCACATATTTGAACCTAATATTACTCACTTTATTATAGTATGATCTTAGCTTGATTTTGGCCAGCTAGGGCCCACTTTGATCTAATATTTTGACTGATTTACATGGAAATCTATCCTGTATAGATCAATAATATTTAGTTAACATGGTGGTGATGCCCAGTTGTTGTTTCCTTTCTATTTCAGTGTTCGTCTAATGAATGAGTTCACTAATATGCCAGTACCTCCTAAAGCAAAACAAGGTGAGTGGGGGGAAAAAAAGTCTTCAGAATAGATTGCTAAACATCAAATGGTATAAACTCTTTGAGGGCGGGATCCTTTCCTTATTGTGTGTTTTGGGTAGTGCCTGATGTAATGGGATTGGAGTTCATAAGCACTAGTGCAATATACATAATTTTCCAAATATGACTTGTGCTGTACCTGAAAAGGGTCCATCACATACATAAGGAAAGAAAAAGCATTTCTCTATGTAATTAAGCTGTCTCGTGGGTTTCACATTCTCAGACTAATCCATTGTATTATGCATTTACAAAAAAACTCTAGTTTTACTTGAGAAATTTATGTACATTTGTTATACTATTCTGGGTTAGATAATTAATGGTAGTGTTTCATACTACAAAAGACACCATGGAAATGAGTCATTAGTTCCAATGACTTCCAAACAGATGAGATATTTCTTTGGTTTGTCTTTTAGTTTTTGCCTCTGTGAAACAAATCTGTCTTACTTATGTGATTAATTTTTGGGGTCATTTTAACTACAGATGGTAATCTGTCAGCATAGTTTCTGAGGCCAGATGTCTCCATTAGTTTGAACATTCAGCGTCAATAACTTTTATGGGTTTTTCCCGACCCCACAATTTGCCTGCCTTTTTTTGACCTGCCTCGTCGCCAGTGGTCCCTGTTGAACACTTTCTGGACCGGGCAGTCTTTGTGCAGCCAACCAGTATCGCTGGGGCCTTCGTGACAGCCTTTTGTGCAGCTGTGGTACAATATAGACGATGATGCACATTGTTGATGAATGCCTGCCGACTAGGTTCAGCGGTGGCCTAGAAGAACTGCATCACGCCACTGAAGATGCCATCACTTGGCTACACGACTATGCACATGCTAGATAAATAAATGGGTTTTTCCCTAGTTGATATATAATGTAACAAGTGACCTGTTAGTAATAGGAACATAAACCAAGAGACTTAAGAATAGTTTTTCTCTGAGTACAAAGTAGACAGGGGGGAAAAAAAAAATCCAGAATTGTAAATTCGTTCATTTTCTCATATGTTCTGGTCAGCTCAATTTGGTAAAGTGTAAGAGATTAACATCTTTTAAAATACTGACTTGGTGTTAGTTTTTCTGGACCATCTATTGATTTAAGTAGACAAATGATTCTTGAGGAATGTTGCAGAAAAAAAGGCCATATCATAGAGCAGGGGTCGGCAACGTTCGGCACGCGGCTCGCCAGGGTAAGCACCCTGGTGGGCCGGGTCAGTTTTATTTACCTGCTGACGCGGCAGGTTCGGCCGATCACGGCCCCCAGTGGCCGCTGTTCGCGTCCCGGGCCAATGAGGGTGGCGAGAAGTGGCGCGGGCGAGCGATGTGCTGGCTGCGGCTTCTTGCCGCCCCCATTGGCCCGGGACGGTGAACCGCAGCCAGTGGGGGCCGCGATCGGCCGAACCTGCTGCATCAGCAAGTAAATAAAATTGGCCCGGCCCGCCAGCGTGCTTACCCTGGCGAGCCGCATGCCGAATGTTGCCAACCTCTGTCATAGAGATTCTAATCTTAATTTAAGAGAATCTTGGTCAAAAACTATTTAAAAATCATTTCTGGATTCTAAAAGCCACGTAAGATCTGTGAAGCCTTTGTAACAAGTGTAAAACAGAAAAAAGGTGTGTGGGATTCAGTTCTTAAACTGCTAGATAAAATGCCCGAACTGGATGAAATAGGGAGAGATTGCAGGTGACACTTTGTTAATGCTGATAGTAGCTATTACAATGCTATACTAAAACATGTCTGTTTAAAAAAATAAATAAATAAAACACCACACACCATTTGATAAGTTAGAAGATGAAGATGTTCTTTTTGTTTGGGCAGGTTTTGTGGAGTAAAATTAATGCATTTGTGCTAGAGAATGTTCTTATAAAGGGGGGAAATATAAGTTCTTGAAACATTTTTGACATTGAACTTGTTAGTCATTAATACACTTTAATATTTTCTCTGGAAATCATAAAAAATTAAATCTTAATACAGACAGAGTCTTCCTTTTGGTCAAACAGCTCATAACATGTCATTTGAATATGATTTATTTCAGCTGCTTGGTCATATAACTGCTTGGTGAAGCAGTGAGTCTAACTTTCCACTTCATGCTTTCTCAATATTGCTTATTTTGATATTATGTCACTTCTGTTTGCCTTGCAGCTTTAGGTGATAAAATTGCAAGAGACATCCGGCCTGGAGCTGCCTTTGAACCAACATACATCTATAGGCTGCTGACAGTTATCAAGTCAAGCCTGTCAGAAAAGGTGCTGTTTAAAAATCTTTAAAGTGCATGTATCTAACAGTGTACATAAACTAAATTGCATTTCAAAGCAGCCAATATTCTTAATATTTTTCTTAACAAAATAAAAGCCATAAAATCAGTCCTGTGTTTGTTTCACACACAAAAAATTATATTTCACAGTTAAAGTTAGTTTTTTCTTCCTAGGCTCTGAGTTTTATCATAACTGATAGTACTGTTTGATACTTTAGTGAAACTGTGAGGTATTTTGTATCTGAAAATTAAGGGGACAATGTTCTGAATCTGCTTAAAATTGTAGACACCATACAGCGGTATAATAATTTAAAAAATTAATCTTGTATTCAGGGCAGACAAGAAGATGCTGAAGAATACCTGGGATTTATCCTAAATGGGCTACATGAGGAAATGCTGACCCTAAAGAAACTTCTTTCCCCACACAATGAAAGTAAGCTCGTTTGTAGCAAGCTGAATTCATTTTCAAATACTTAACTGTAATGGTTTTTCTTTTTGGAAGGGTGAAAGGAGGGAGAATGAATTAACTCTAGGAGAGTGGTTTGAATGTGTGGAGAAGATGCCAGTTAAGATATAGCACCAGAGGGAGCTTACACAAAAGACAGAAATCTATAGCTTTTATTTTGAACAGTTTTTCATTGTGAAAATCAGTAAATACTGTAGATAGAATGGGACCGTACATGCCAAATTTAATCCTGGAGAGGATTTTTTTTGGGGTGGGGGGGCAAAGATGTAAGGTGTTACAATGAAAGCTACTGAATCAATGAGATGTTTCCCCAGTTAGGTTGGTCATATAGGCATGTTGGACTTGATCTCATAACAATAAAGTAGCTTCTTGTTAAAGGTATGAACTCCGTTCCTTAGCTACTGACTTCTGTGTTATTAGGGTACCTAACTCAAGTGAGAGTGATCAAAACTCAGGATGATTTACCTTAAAACAGATTTTGCTACCAAGTAGAGCCGTGGTTTCCAACTATTCACAGTATCTGAATTATGGTTTTAAAATTTCTTTCTCTACGTGGTTGATGTATAGTGTAACAGTGTAGCGGAGTGGTGGGCAACCTGTTGCTTCCCGCAGCTCCCATTGGCCGAGAACGGCGAACCGCGGCCACCGGGAGCTGCGAGCAGCTGTGCAAATGTAAACAAATGGTCTGGCGGCCCACCAGCGGATTACCCTGATTGGCCGCAGGTTGCCTACCACTGGTGTAGCTCATGTCAGTGACCTCTGATCAACTGTTGGTTAAGCTCCTGTTGTTTTCTGTACAGCAAGTTTCCTAGACAAAGAATTTTTAATAATTTTGTACCCATTTATAATGGAACATATTAACTGATTTTACTAGTGCTTTGTTGCTGAAGTGAAAAAAATATAAACTGAAAACTCCACATCTTACCCTGAAAGAACTGACAGGATTTACAGTGAATTTAAAAATGGAGCTTTATCTTACAGCAACTGTTTTATTTTTGTTTGATGGTTGCCCAATTTAAAAATAAAACATCACTACTACAGCAGTACAGTCTTGTCATTATGAATTTTGTTTTTTTTAAGGTTTGGTATCCAATCTATTTAACTGGGTAAATTCTCTATGATGTAGCACTATCATTTCATATTCCCTAGCTACATTAAGTACATAACTTTCTTTGGCACCCATACAAATATTTGCTAAACCTTGTTTGCACTGTAAAATACCCAGGCAACAATGGTGTCTTGATAAGCCAAGGTTTTAATTTTCAAGAATAGCCCTTAACTTTCTAAAGTACAGCCCCAAAGGTTAATTATCTAAAGCTACATTGAACTTACTTGTTTTTTCATGTGTGGTTATGTTATGTAGATAAACTGCATTCCATTAAACATTTGAGTATTTCCAGTTGCAAAATGCTCAAGGAATTGTGCAGAATATTGTCTCAAAATTGACTTTTCACAAGTTTTTTTTTTTAAGTAAAATATGAAAGCCTCCTAATCTTCTGATGATTATTCCTATAAAGAGGATAAGAAACTTGAAACCACATCATACAAGTTCTGAATCAAAACTTTTGATAGTGTGTTTTTAAAACTATACCTTTCATTACAACTCCAGACACATCAGGGACCTATTTCTAATCACTAAAGATAATCCTATTGTTTACCAGCTCTCTCTCTCTCTCTTTTAAGGAAAAGTTGGGGATTATTTTATTTGTTTAAATCAATATCTACACACTTTTCTTCTTCTTAAGAAATCTGTGTTTCCAATGGTCCTGAGACGCAATCTATAAATGAAGAGGAGGATCAGGATGAACAAGGAGAAGGTAGTGAGGATGAATGGGAACAAGTCGGGCCCCGCAACAAATCATCAGTTACTCGACAGGCTGACTTTGTTCAGACTCCTATTACAGATATTTTTGGTGGTCACATAAGGTATGGTACCTTTTATTAGACTATTTTTAATACAATAAATGATACTCTTTTGCAGTTGTGTGGCAGCATGGGCTGCATTGCCTTCACCCATAAATTTTTCCATTGCTTTGCAACTGAGAAGATACACTGCCACCAGAGACTGCACCATTATTCCATGACCAGTTTTTGGTGGTTTAAAAAAGGAAATATGACTAGTCCACAAAGGCCAGGGAAGCTTAACATCCTAATCATGACAGTCTTCCAGAAGAGAGAGTTCAAAAGATTTCATGTCATTGTGTAGGTTAGTTCCCAAAAATCAGTTTTTGATCTGTGTCACATAATAGGTGCATCTTGTTATATGTTTTACAGAGCAAAGGTTGGCTTGAAGAACAGAGATCTACAACAATTGTTTTTGAATATAAGTTGAAAAAATATATATACTTTCATGCAAGGATCTAAAGGACTTTACAATAATTAAATAGTTCAGGTTTAGAACTGTCTTGTGAAGTGCTAGCCCTTTTTATATGTGGATTAACTGAGATAAAGTGAGTGTCTGGTGTAGTTCACAAAGACAGTGAGTGGAGAAAAATGGGAATAGAACTCAAAAGACATGACTGTCAGACAGGACTTGCTGCGGCCAGGGGAGAGGCGCCCCTCCCCTCAACCTAGCCCCGGACCTGCTGCAGCCGGGGGGAGAGGTACCCCGGTCCCAACCCAGCCCTGAGCCCCCTCCCACACTCTGAACTCCTCGGCCCCATCCTCACCACATGAATTGTGTTATGTGCACCAGTATGGAGGTGATGTGTCACATCACCTCCATATTGGTGCACGTAACAAAATTCATTCCACACATGCATGGGAAAAATTAGAGGGAACACTGACTGTCAGTTCTTTAGACAATACTGCTTCCCAGAAGCAAGAAAGACTAAGGCTATTTCTGTGCTACAGTTTGTCAGCATAACTTATGTTGCTCAGGGGTGTGAATAAACTACCATCCTGAGCGATGTAAATTACAACAACGTTAAGCGCTGGTGTGTATAGCACTATGTCTGTGGGAGAGTTTCTCCTGCTGACATAGTTACTGCTGCTCACGTGGGCTGGAGTAACGAAGCCAATAGGAGAGTTTTCTCCCGTCGGCTTAGTGTCTGCACCAGAAGTGCTACAGTGGCACAGCTGTAAGCTCTCTAACGTAGTCCTAACCTTATGCTATGCTTTTATTAAAAAAAAAAAAAAAAAAAAAAGTCACACCCAAAGAGATCTTTTTTGAATTCAATTATTAATTCTTGCAACAGCTTGCAGTGATATGGAGTAGAGGCCCAGATATGAGTGATGCAGTGATGTGGAGTAGAGGCCCAGATAGGAGTACAGGAAGGCAAAAAGGGGATATGAAAAAAATAATTTAAAAAGCATTATTTAAAAATAATTAGTTTAGACTATAAAGGCAGAGTAAATACTTAAAGGAAACATATTCCAAAACAACAAATGTTAGAGTATGAAGAATTATTTTTAAAATGGAGGGCAGACATTTAATTGCTAGTTTTGCACTCCTTCTGTTGCCAGGTATGCAGTCTAGAAGTATGAATAAAGCTGGTTGGTTCCTTCCATATGCAAAACATTGAAATTATTCTTCAGCGATTTGAGTCAGACAGCTGGCAAATAAAAAGATGTTTTCCATAGAATTGGCAGACAGATGTCTGTACTTACTGGAAAATTTCCCTGTTGATGGCATGTGCACATATCCTTTGTCAAATATCCTTATATATATATATTAGAAGTGTGTATTTGTCATGGCCAGGGCAGTTTAGATCTCAGTATGATTATTTCATAAATTAGTTAAAATGAAATTATGGATATTTGGGGGAACACTGTGTCCCCTGTTGAAATCCACAGACAATAAATTTGAGGGATTACTGAAAAAGAGAATAAATTTGCATCGAGCAGCAGAACCGCAAGGTCCATTTCCACATCTGTTGTATACTTTTAGCCCACCCATCTCATTCAGCCTACAAACTAGGTCACACAGTAGACCGCAGAAACAGTATCCTGTCTTGAGATGTTGGAAAGCTTCCTCTGCTAAGGCTGAGGGTAGAAATAGGGAGGACTTAAAGGCAAAATTGCTGGTAGTAGTCCACCAAATAAAAGCATCAGAAATAGAAAAATCAAATGGAAAAGAGAGCTAAGTAAACATGGTTGAATTGGCACCGTTTTGCTTAGAGAGATTTTAGCCTCTCGTCTACATTTGTTTAATTGATTTGTTGCATTCCTACTTAGGCATCATTTCTGTAAATAATATTTTGTGAAGAAAAAAGTAGATGGTTATAAACACTTAAACATCAACCTGTAGGTCCACATTTTCATTGGGCTTCTGATTTTGTGCATTAACAGAGTTATTTTACATTTGTAACTTGTTCAAACTTAAAATATTCGTCATTCAAATTTCAAATATTTTTCATGCAAATTTGGCATACATGTAAGTCAGAGGCCTGGCAAAAATGTTGCTTGCAAGATGCACTGACTTTTCTCTCAGATGCTCTGTGATGAAAAAATTAGGTGTGTGCTTATGCATGGGAAGAACTTTGCTTTGAAGACATTTAAAAGCTGTTTTTATACACTAGCTGCACCCACTTAGTATCAATAAACGCTATTAGTGCTACTACACTAGCAAGGAAATTATGAACAAGACACATTTTCAAAAGAAATTTTTTGAAACATTTCTATATCATACTATCGTTCGAATCCTTCCACTAACTTGTGGTTGAAACAATCCTGTATTTTGTTTAAACTGCTGCATTTTTTCCTTGTGACTAACTTTTGCTGTAGTTTCTACAAAAGAAAATGCTTTGTACATTAAATATTATGCAAATCTAAAGTCCAGCAATATTGTTGCTATCTAATGCAGTACATTTATGCACTTTTGAAAAAAGTGCATAGTTTAGTTGTATTTCTAATTCTGTTTTTAAAAAAACATTTACCACTGGAAATTACATTTTGGAATATTATCTTTATTTATAGATTAATCTCATCTTCTGTTTGTTGATTTTAACTGGTTGAAGTTTGTGTACTGTACTTTGTTTACTATATTTTGCAGTAGATTGTTACATTAAATAATCAGGTTAGGGGAGAATGGGAAAGTGTCTCAAAAACAGCACAACTCTCAACAGTGGAGATATTTTTTTTTTTAATAAAACATCAGTCTTCACATGAATTGAAGGTTTTGTCCTTAAATATAAGCCAAGAAGGCAATAGTAACCTGAAATAAAGATGCCAATGTCTATGGTAGAGTCCTTTCACTCTGAGGAAAGTACATAGCCAATATAAAGATGGATTGGCCTTTTGTTGGTGCTTCAGGTCTCTGCCTGAATCAGAGGAGCTGTTTTTAATACAAGCTTGCAGTACAAATATTAAACTTCTATGTTAATATTTAACTGATAATTCTGAGAGTTCAACATAGTGACTTGAATTGTGGTTTATTTTAAGACTTGCTATTTCAGAGTTTTCTGAAGGACTGTAACATGTCAAACAATAACTTATTTAGCTGTAAAGACATTATTGGTTGTGCTTTTAAATACCATCTTCAAAAACAAAGGGTGATTAGATATATTTTTAACCAAGATTCAAGCAAGCTGAAAATCGATAAAAAAAATCTCCTTTTGTTAGTGTCTTTGGCAAACAATTAAACTATCAAACCATATATTCAGTTTTCATATAAAAGCTGAAATTGATTTAAATTTCCAAATATAAATAGGAAGCTGGTTCTATTACTTTAACACACAAAGACTAAAAGACTCTAGTTTGTATTCAAGACAAACCAATAAGTGAACAAAGCCTGGCTGCAAAATCTGACTTGGGGAAAAAACAAATTCTAAAGCAATTCTGGAATATATTGTTAGAAGCCATGTAGAGATTTTAAATTTTAAAGTATTATGATTAGAGAACCTGAACTCAGTTAAAATTTTCACAGCAACATTACAAAATGACTAGATAACCATTAGTACTTGTCAGTTCTTAATATCTGTTCTAAAACATTTAATGTTTCAAAAATCCAGCATCATCATTGAGAAAGTAAAATGTTAATTACATCATTTTCAGTTTCCGCATGAGCACCATATGCTTCTCTCCAGCAATAAGTCATTTCCGAACACCTTTCCTAGAACTGTCCATGTTCCACAGAAGTAAACAAAGCTGAGCTATCTTGGCTATTTTGTAGTTAGCAACATAGCGAAGATATGACATTTGCCAAGTGAAGAAGATAATGTAGTTTTATTGTCAAGCTTCTATTAGACAGCTTGGGAAACAGTGTTGGAAAAATCTACATGACAGACCTGATTTTGTATTGTAGGTACCTGTATCTTCAGTGTAAATTTCACTTTCTGCATAACTGTTCTCCAATGTGTGAGGTTTTTGATAAATCAAGCTATTACTCTCTTATACCGTGGAGAGAAGTAGGTGAATATACTGCAAAACTTGTAAAGAAAAATGTGACTAATTATTTTGAAGACCCCAAACTAACGGAAGATTAGTAGATTTAAACATAATTCATTGTAAAACACACTACTTCAAAATCAGTTTCTTTTTTGTTTAGTTGTCAAAGATTCCTCCCCGCTCCTCCTTTTCTCAGTTGGATGATTCCACAGTCACCTTTAGGTGATTTTGGTACCCCTGGCTTTTGTTGGCACCACAGTAACCTCAACTGAAGTTCTTTAAAAGAAAAGTGAAAACAAACGGAGTGATCATATGCTCCTCCAAGTGTATGATGATATCTTGCCAAATAAGCTATGCATAAATACACTGATTTAAATATACTAACCAATTATACAGGTTAACCAATATTAAACAAAATCATTGTACTTGAAATTGCATTAAAGTGAAATCAGGTTGCTGAAATTGATGCTTAACCTTGATATTTGTGTTGATTTTGGTAGCCCAATGTGCAGCAAAGCACGGGATGGCCTAAGGTCTAAGGTAAAGAATATGTGGGTAGATTCATAGGTGCATTTGTGTCCTCTTTCTAGTAGCAGGTGGATTGATTTTAAAAAGAAAAACTTAATATGATTTAAATAACGAATTAAAAAAATCTTGATTTAAATTTAAAAAATCATTTTTTTTATTTTCCCCAAAAAATCAATTTTTAGACACCCTGACTAGTAGCTTCTCCGCTGTTAAATTTTGAAGGATGACTATACAGTAGACTATGGACACCCCGGAAATGGAGGTTGTCCGTAACTCTGAACAAAGCACAGTTTAGACTCCAGACCTAGCACCTGACACTCCAAGCCAGGCTTCAGCTGGAGCCGAGCGCCCTGCTCAGTGCTGGCATGAGTTTGCAGGCTTGTCCCACTCCCTGTGGGGGTGGGGGTGAGGGTGTAAACAGCACGTCCCCATCCTGGTGGCGGGGAGGGGGGGTCAAAGTGGCACAGACCCCAGCACTGCTTCTGCTGGCTCTGGCTACCTTGAGCTGGTAGCCGCAGCATCTTGCTGTAAGTGGCAGGTGGGGGTGGGGCAGGCAGCCCAGAGGTGCCTATCTTTAAGATGCAATCTAGGTACTGTACAATATTTGCTTTTTTATTTTTATTTATTTATTTTCTTTTGGTCTCTGCTGCTGCCTGATTGGTTACTTCAGGTTTCACATGGTGTCCGGGTGACCAGTTAGTACGTAACTCTGTTGTTCGTATCTTTGAGGTTCTATTGTCAATCTAATATGCAACATTGTTTCCTATTTCTGTAGATCTGTGGTTTACCAGCAGAGTTCTAAGGAGTCTGCCACTCTGCAGCCATTTTTCACTCTACAATTGGATATCCAGTCTGACAAGATACGCACAGTCCAGGATGCATTGGAAAGCTTGGTGGCAAGAGAGTCTGTCCAGGGTTACACCACAAAAACCAAACAGGAGGTGTGTTCTGGCCTTGTCTGCTGGACCTTTTTATAGTCAAACATTACATTTTAAGGGCTTTTCATATAGCTGTTGGTTTTTCACTAGTTGCTTGAACATTAATCCTCATGTTAAGAGGTACTAATCTTGCAAGGTGTAGTACAAGTGTACTACATATTTAACACATACAGTCAAGGTCACTCAAACAAGACACACTAACTCTGTTACACTGATTTACTGTCAATGATTTCATTTATTTGCAGAACTGGTGTAATAGTTGGTTTGGGATTTGGGGGGGCGGGCCGGGAGAGGCATATACATTAAATTATCTCTATTTGAGAAGTGGCAATATGTACTGTCATAAGGAAAACAAATTTTCACTAATTTTAAAGCACAGAAGCTCAGGTGACCTGGGTGTTGCCCTACACTTCTAGTAAGACAGATGTGCTTCAAAATGTTGCTTGGTTGAGAGTATTTCCTGGCTTTTGAAGTAGATATTTATAACAGTCTCATGACTCAGAACGCTGACCTGTTGCTTTCTCTTCTTGGGTTAGAAGGAACAGCCTGGCGACCATCCATAAGAAAAGTTCCCAAACTTTTTTTGGTACTCTGAGTCTCATTTAACTACAATAGCATAATATCCATGTGAAAACTACAACAATTATTCTCATGCAAAAGCTATATTGGGAAAGCACTATGTGCTCTCTGTGCATTGCAGTTTGGCAATTTCTGCTCTTGAATGATGGGATATATTATATTTTGCTTTGAGTTTCCTCACACTATTCTCATCCTTTTCTCCAGCTGGCTGATCTTATGGTCTATTTACTGTGTGTGAGTAAAGAATTAGTATCTACATAGTCACATCTGTGCATGGTCAACAGAAGGTTCTCAGATTAAAATATATGCAGTGTGTTCCTAATTACCTTAAACAGACAAAGAAGCAAAGGGGGCCTTTAAACATAGGGTCATTCTTCACAGAAGGCATTGTTTCCATATATTTTACCTACCTCACAGTTTAGATAAACATTCAGAATATAATTGTGACTGGAGAATGAATGGAAAACTATTTTCCTTGAAAAGTTATAGGTAGACAGTCAGCTTTTGTCTGGATTATAGATCCAGTCCTCTACTAGGAGTAGAAGTGCAAAAATATTTTAGGGATTTCTTCTGATGTGGAAGGAACATTTGCAATGCAAGCTCATAATTTACCACAAGGATTTTGTTTTGCTAGTCACTTCTTTTTGGTTTTTGTTACAGATGGTTTTAACTTCTTTAGGGACAACCGACTGTTCTGTTATGGGTTTTGGAAGAAATGGGTGTTCAGTTTAGGTGCTAGTGATTTGGTCTGGTTTAGTGTCTGAGTGGAAATAAAAGCATCCAAAAATGCCTTTTAGATCTTTCTTTTTCAACAGATATTCAGGAAAAAATAGAAGATTTTTATTACATGTTGTGAAAATATTGAATGTTAATAATTTTTAGTGCATACCTAGCAGTTTACAGATGTTAATTCTCAAAACATCATTGTGGGGAAGGCAGGTATTTCATCCAGACTTTCCAGATGGGAAAAAAAACGAGATGCTTAAATAACATCAGAAAGAGTGTCAATGTTAGGATTAGCACTCAAGAGGTCTTGGATCCATGTCTTATATTTATAACTCTCTTTCCCCCCTCCCCCCCAAATCTTAAAGTATTATTAGCTAAGCAAAGCCCAGAGCTCTTCAGCTGGAGATTTTCTATTGAAAATCCCCAGAAACCTGATGGTTTAGTCCTCATTCTGTAGCAGGCGGGAATGCTAATGTAATTGTCAGGTTGAAAGATGCTATGATGGTGTTACCGTCCTTTGTTATTTTTAGTTTTAAATTTTTACGCAATATTCTGTTAAAATATGATTGTTAATGTGAGAGCATCATTAACTGCCTCAGATTCTCAAGATTTTGAGCTACACTTTTTGTGGTTTCTCAGGTTTAGGAGAACAACCATGCACCGTAAATATAGCTTGCCCTTCTGATTCCCTATTTTCACCCCTTCTTAAGAATCACCAGGTTTTTTTCCTTTTGAAGTTAAAATTTTGGTGTTTAATCTCAGCCTAAGGCTTTAAAAAAAAAAAAGATGAAACCATTTTTGAGTTATGAGACAGATGTGTCCATTAATAAAACTAAATTAAAGACAAAAAGTGAAGACAGAAATATTACTCTAAGCCCCTTGTGTTTATGGCAGTGGTTCTCAACCCACAGCTCGCTTGCAGCCCAATCAGCACAGAGTTGCGGCCCACGTGACATCCTCAGGGCCATACAGGTAATATTGGATGCGGCCCACATTACACATTGTGGGCCATATATGTGGCCCACAATGGTAAATAGGTTGAGAACCACTGGTTTAGGATGTTGCAGAGCTTCCAAGTATTTACGTTGTCCTAATATAGTAATACTTAAACGTGTGTTCATGATGGAACTCAAAACCTGCCATCTGTAAATTCTGGCTGTTCATAACTTGTTGATCAGTGCTGTGTACTTTGCAGGTAAGAATCTTGTAGCATAAAGGAGGCAACAGAAAAACCTTCAATGGCTTTTTTGTTCCTATTTTATGTTACAGTCATCAGTCCTGACCTCCTTTTAATAGTTCAGTGGCTCCGGTTTCATCCATCAGTTATGATCCTTATGTGCTTATCTACATACAGTGCTATGACATAATATGCAACTGATCTGTGTGTGATGAGTACTTGCATTGGTACCAGTATTTCCACCACTTCACAGGGTGTTAAGTAATCCTGCAAAGTCAGGCAAATAGACTGCAAGAACAAAACTAATTCATGGAACAGTGTATTTCTAAATCTTAATGTTGAGCTCCATCATTTCCACCAGCTATTTTTTTCCTGTTTCATAAATATATAGTAAGTCCCTAGATTAAAGAACTCCCATGGAAAGAACCCCACAGGATATTATATTAAATTGTAATACTTTTTCCTTGAAGATAACACTTCAGTGGGAAAATCCAATGTGCTTTAGAGGCTTAAAGTGCACAAACAACGGGATATTTGTCATAAAACTAACACAATACAGACACTTTCAAGTGACGTAATTTAGATAAAATTTGTGTTCTACACACTAATCATGTTCCCTTCCTTTTTGTTTTCAGAGGGGTTAACTTCAAGATATACTGATCCTAAAATTAAGATATAATTTTAATGCATTTTTGTGTTCTCTGTTTTAGGTGGAGATCAGTCGAAGGGTGACCCTAGAAGAGCTCCCTCCTGTTCTTGTGTTACACCTCAAAAGATTTGTATATGAGAAAACTGGTGGATGCCAGAAGCTTATCAAGAATATTGAGTATCCTGTTGACCTGGAAATTAGTAAAGGTGAAACTCTTAAATAAAACGTTTTGTTTTGAGGAAAAGAGAATTTTCTATGATTTCCAAAGGGTAATAGTGAATTTTTGCAAGCTCAGTATAGGAGAGACTTGATTTTTTTATGTTGGGTTGTATACATGCGAAAGCTCTAATAATCTAAATGAAATCTGTATTATATTGTGTGCCTTATTTTGTGTCTGTCCTAGCTGTGAATTAGGAGAATACAGTCCAATGATGCTTCGAGCTGATGTGCTCAGGTTTTTTTTTTTATAGCACTTGCTGCCTGCACTGTCTTAATTTAGACCCCAATCCTTCAAAGAACTCCATGTAGACAGACCCTGGAACATTTATCAGGCTCCATTGACTTCAGTGGGGGCTCATGCAGGTCCAGTGTCCAGCTGAGTGAAACTTGTAGAATTGGGGCTTGAGACTGAAAGCTCTTCAGGGCTGAGGGATGACTGTACCAGGTGTTCGTACACTGCCCTCCCTCAGCTGATTGGAGTACCCTGGACAAGGCTGCTGTTAATCAAATAATGAATAAAAATACTTCAGCTCGGAATCCATCCAAAGAGGTGGTAAAAGCACCATTATAAAAACCATTGATTGGGCTGGAGAGGAGAAATAAGAATTTTTTTTAAGACCAAACTAAAATCAAACTAAAAACATCAAAGCAATCAAATAGGTAGGTCAGATTCAAGTGTTAATGCATGATAAAGTTTCTTCAATTTTTAAATGTTAAGATCTATTCATTTTACAAAATGTGTTGTGTATATAAACACCACAATAATATATGTACCTTGCTGCATTGAAACTTTTTATTCTGACATTCGCTGTTCAGTCAACCAGTAGTTCAGATTGATCAATATATTTTTGCTGTCTGCAATATGTTCCAAGCTACCTGGAAATTGCAAGGCTAATTATGTAGGGATACATCATAACATTATAAATGATGTGTTTACTTTATCAGATAGTATGATTTGATCTTGGCGTTTTTGTTTTTAATACATACTCGGGTGTGTGTGGGGGGGTTGAAATCTGTAAAACGTGCGTTACAGGCTGCTTAGATCAATAAGACGGGCAACTGCTATATTCTTTACAGTCTCTGCAGTTTACAGGCTAGCCCTCTCATCCTCCAACAAGAGGCATGGCGGGGAGATAACTAGTGTCTTGGCCCTTTTCCCCCTCTCCTCTTTTTCCCTGGGGTAGCTTTGAATGGTACTCTTGCTTGAAACCCCATATGCAAAGGCCGGTGCTCTGGCAGTAAGACACTAGTTTGTCTTCCACCACAGAAAAGACTCCAGTGTCTACAGTGTCAGCGTGCTGAGGTTTCAGCCATTTCTTTGATGTAGGAAGCTTTTGATGGAAAAACTATTTGATTCTTACTTGGAAATAAATGTTCACCTGACATCTGTTCACACACAAGTTTTTAGCTTGTTAAAAATATTGCTTTTGCTTTTTCAGAGTTACTATCTCCAGGTGTGAAAAGCAAGATTTTTAAAGGCCAAAGAACCTACCGGCTCTTTGCAGGTATTTAGTCATTTATGTCACTCTATCCCAAAATATTGCATTACGTATAGGAATTCTGGTTGTGGAAATGTTGTAGTTACTGCTGACGGATTATAAAATGTTTACTTTAAATTAAAGTGATGTAACTTGCAGGATTAGTAAATTCTAGTGTAAAGTGACAGATAAGTACTGAATATTCCTGTTATGTGATTACTGTCACATTGTTTCAGCTTCTGCCTAAGTAACATAGGATCACAGTTCTGTACCAGATCCATCCTGCACAGGGTATACAGATACTTGCTTTTCAATGAAAGAATGCAGAATGCAAAGCTTCTATTAAGATGCATATAGGTCTGCTCTGTCTCAAGTGGTGTACATCAATATTCATTTTTTCTCAACGGGGTTAAATTTTAAATATCAACTCTTCCGTGAGTATTATTCATTTATGATGACGCTTAACACAAATTGTATAGCATAACTGTTATTGATGATGAATTGGTGTTGGTGACATGCAACTTGAATGGTAAATACATCTTGCATAGCCAGAAGAACATCTACAACTTTAATATAGCTATATTTGACACATACCACTGATTTGTAGGGTAACTTTTCAAATGTCTTTTAAAATTGCCACTTTGATGTTGGTTCATTGCATGATTCTAAACACTTTCAAGATGGGTATGTCTGACAATTTATGAATAGCATATTGTACGACTATAGAGGTCCCACTGAGTTGGCTGTTAGAGTGACATTTTTATGGTCGGAATATATTGAAGTACCAGATGAAAGCCTGTTATTGGTATTAAAGACTGGAAACTGGTATAAATATTCAGAAGCAGTTTATTAATAAACAAAACATTAATCTCTACAGTTTTTAAAAACTATACATAGATTAGTAAGATTTGCACCAGCTTATTTGTATTAGCATCAGAAGAAAAAACTCAGGGGACTGGAGCTTTTCACTTCTAGGTTACCAGTTTAGTTTCCGCTCTGGTGCCTTGTGTGACGAGGTAGTTTGGATCCAGTTCTGTTTAAGTGGTATAACCAGGTTACGGAAGGTACCATCAAGACTGGAAATCTCAGCAGAGGGCAGTAGTTACTTTAGTGGAACAATTCTCACCTCTGGGGTGAGCTTTCCAAGACAGGGTTGGAGAGCCTGGATAAAAACAGTATGAGGAAATTTCCCTTGCCACTAACTCATCTTTTGTGCCTGTTCTGTAGACACACACCATTTTAGTCTCCAGTTCATTGTTGTTAGTCCAGAACTTCACACACACAGCATGCACTACTTATACAAAATTTTAATGATTAAAAAGAGGTTTTTTTAGAATTAAAGATATTTCTAATTAGAAATATAACAAGAGGTTTGCCTAAATATTCTTCTGCAGTAAGATAAAATACAAACTGCATCCTAGAAAATCTTATAGGGTAGATTCTGTCTTAAAGAACTCTTGAAATATACCAATAATTTAGAATGTGTATACTGTATACCATAAATCATGCCTGTCTACTTTGCTTAACATAAAGTACTTGTAATATGTATGTGTCTTCATAGAAGTATAAACAAAATCAGAGTAAGTTTAAAGTGTGGTTCAACTCTGAAAGGCAGACTGTGAAAATGACACTTTTCTACCACTACTTGTTTTTACTGCTTTGTTTACTCCTCTTAGCATTGCAGAGACAAACATAGAATCATAGAATATCAGGGTTGGAAGGGACCTCAGGAGGTCATCTAGTCCAACCCCCTGCTCAAAGCAGGGCCAATCCTCAACTAAATCATCCCAGCCAGGGCTTTGTCAAGCCTGACCTTAAAAACCTCTAGGAAGGAGATTCCACCACCTCCCTAAGTAACCCATTCCAGTGCTTCACCACCCAAACATAGCTAACGAAATGAGGTAGATTCTGTTCCTCCTTGTGCATTATTACCAAAATTATATACCAATATAATTCCAAACAGCTACACCTGTGTAACCCCAGTGAAAGCAGTAAAAGTCCACAGATGTAGTTGATAGCCCAATTTAAAGATGAGGTATAGTTAACACAGGATCAAACGGGCCTAATTTTGCTGCAGAACATATTACAGGTGGTGACATTCTCAAAATAAAAAAATCCAACTTGGTTCCATGTTGAGATTGCAGGATTGGCACTCACAAAACTAACTTGTAAACTAAGCACATTCAAGTGCTTAGTATACAATGATTCTTATGGAATTGGTTTTGTAGGGTGGAACCATACTTAAAGCAAAATTAAATGGGTTAGATGGGGAGTTTCTTATGTTTGTAATAGAGACTTTTGAACAGAGAGTTCTGATATTGTAAAGTTTCATAATGTCCTCTTGTATATGAAGACGAGGTTTTATGATTAGATATGAGCGAAGGTTGACTCAGAGGCTTCTGATTTAAGTCACAGAGATGTCAGATACTAAGTATTGTATAATACCTACTTTGATCTGTGAACAGTTAACTTAAGATCATTTTGACTTGAAAATACAAACCGCAACAAGCTGGAAGTGTAGGAGATTTCAAGCAGTTATGTTTGTTCTCAACTATTTACTGAGTTTGTCAGCACTAAATGAATTTTCTGAAGCTATGTTGAATTGTTGCAGGAAGATGGTCTATCAATCCCATTGGTCTTTTCCTGTGAAATAAATCCTTCCCTGAAAGCCATGTAGTAAATTAAAAATATCTGTCTTAGACCTTTTGGGACACTTGATCTTAAGGATATTATTTTTCACTTCTTTAGAATCTTGAGGTTTTGTGCTGCCAGTGAAAAATCACTAGCATCATAATAGATTTTTTTCCCTTTGTAAGTAGATACAATGATGACAGTATTTGCTATCATATAGATAATGCTGGTATAACTTTATGTATTTGCAAAGGCATTTCTAAAGGTTTTAGTGGCGACCACTGTATAAGCATAACTTCAGTACGGGATAGCATGTAAACATGCCACTCAACATGTAGTTAAACTCTTCAAAAAATATGTTCTTGATCTCATGTGAGTTGGAAAGTTTGTTTGAATTATGAATTATTGTTTAAACAAAGGAACATCTTAGTAAATTTGTATTCCTGTTTTGTTTCCAGTGGAAGTATAAACATTAACTTCTCTCTTTGTAGTTGTCTATCATCATGGAAACAGTGCAACTGGTGGCCATTACACTACAGACGTCTTCCAAATTGGTCTTAATGGCTGGTTACGCATTGATGACCAGTCAGTCAAGGTGATAAATCAGTACCAGGTGGTGAAGCCGTCTGCTGAACGCACAGCCTACCTCCTGTACTATCGCCGAGTTGACCTGCTGTGAAACTTCCCTCTTTATGCTGTGTGTGCAAGATACCTGCTTTGTAGAACGCCAACTATCACTAACTTTTTTCCTCCTTTAAATGCTCTTTTGAGTGAATCCTTTTTTCCCTTGCAACTATGGGCTAGAGTGAAAAAGGAAACTACCTTGGGGGTTGTGCACAACATAGTTTGTGTGTTGACTTTTGACTTTCCAGAATGAAGTCATTTGGTTGAAAGACTCAGTCTCACGAATCACAAAAAGATAAAATATTTCTGAGTTAATGCTGAATCCTAAGATGATAAAAGGGGTTTGCATTTGATTCCCACTTTCGAATTGCATAGTAGAAGAAAACCCTGCACCAGCAACAAAACTTGTAGATTTCTGTGAAAATAAGTTTTATCTTTACTTAAATAAAAAAAATTAAAAAAAAAAAAAAAAAAAAAACCTCTCTGCTCCCCCAGTAGTTTTTGATAAATGGTAAAACATGAGCCAGTGTGTATCAGGAGACAATGGTTCTATGTGCTTCAAAACAATGTACAAAAGTACAAAATGCAGAGTTGCTGGTTCCTAATAGGAAAAAAACCACATTTTAATAATTGTGCGATGAGAAACTGCTTAAGTACACATTGCAGATCAAATATTTGGAGTTAAAATGTTAGTCTATATAGATGGGTGATTGTAACTTTATTGCTATTAAGAGATTTCAAACTGCATTTATGCTTCTGTGTACACAAGATTTTAAAAAATGGGCAAAATAATGAAGATTGATATTTCTTTAAGTCTGCTTTGTTTAATTTTGCTGTCTGCTCTCCTATAATGTTGAGTTCTTAATTGTACACAGTTTAGTGATATCTAGGAGTATAAAGTTGTCGCCCATCAATAAAAGTCACAAAGTTGGTTTAAAGTTGTGGGTTGTGTTTCTTTGACTTTGAGTGTAAATTTCAGTTGTGGAAACTCTAGCCTAGAGTTACTATGCATTTTCTAATTTGAAATAATGCTATGATACTCATGAAAGCATAATCATTACGTTATTTAAAAAAACACATACCTACTAGGTCAAATGAGTTTTGCATTTAAAAAAAAAAAAGCAAATTGCAGGAAAAAGTGTATTTTCTCCACTGTTTTCCCTTCATGTTTTTAAAATCAAGTAGCTGCTTTATTTTTTAAGGTTTTAGGTTCCAGGAAATTTCTGTATCATTTTCTTAAGCTGCCTAGATTTCTCTTTTCACTTTTTCTCTTTGTCTGGTACAGGCAGGACAGTTGCTTTCCATATAACTTCTCTGTGATTGTGCTGCTTTTTACTTTTTGTTGAAATAACTGTACAATTTGCCTTTTTAGTAGCTCTAAGTTGTTCATAGCTCACCTATTAATATAGTATCTGGTCACTTTTTTGTGCTATCTGTTTGGCTTTTTCATTAAAAGGCAATTAACCATGTATTTGTACAGCGCCTAACGCAATGGGGTTCTTGTCCAGGGTTGGGCTCCTATTTACTACAATAATACAAGTTATTAATAATAAGAAGGGGCTTTGGTAACCACAGCCACAAAGGAGGAGTGGTGGGAAAGTGTTAATCACAGCTTCAGCTTTCAGAATCTCTTCATCCAGGGCTGATCTGAAGAGGTGCCCTTCAATTTTCATGGAAGTTGATCATGCCCTTATATCTACACAGTCATTCAGTGAGGAGCACTAAGACTTTATACTTTAGCTTTGAGAAAATATTGGGTGCCTCTCTCAGTAGAACTTCATTTAAGTCTCCCTGCTTCAGTTGGATTCTTCACTTTGTGTTGAATTGTTGGGAGGAATTGCTGTGCACTTTTTCAACTGCTGGTGTCTCCCATCCCAGAGGGGGGGGGCATTTTACAATCCCTTCATATAGTTTGTGTGTTATACACTGAGAGTGTTTTGGATGTAAGTTGCTATACAGATGTTTGTTGGAGTTGGTTGGAAAAGTTCTAATGAAATTTTTTTCCTTTGGAATTTGCTGAATTGAAACCTAAGCGCTTTGTGAAGACTTTGATTTTGATGAAATTCCACCAGAAACCAAGCAGGGTTCCTGTGGAACGTGACCTGCCAGGTAGGTTTCCTGCCAGTTCATGTACCTGGCTGACTGCCCCAGAGCCAGGGCTCCTAGAGATGGGCAGAGAACATTTTTATGTGATGGAGAAATTTACAAATTTTGAACAAAAATCACTTGTAAAGTTGTTGAACCATGGTCACTAGCAAATATAAGTCAGGCTGAACCATTAATTCTGCAGTTAGAAAATTTCCTATGTGGATACTAGTCAGCCTAATATGGAGCTATTAGAACTGGACACACAGTGAGAAAATAATCTTATTATTTCACTTAAAACCTGATCCAGCAAAGCAATGAGACTATTCACAAGCTTAAAGACAAGAGCATACCACGATCACATTAATCCATCCGTTATTATAATAAATACATAACATTTCACATTATGTTCCTGCCCATCCTCACTTTGAAGTTGGTTATAATTCCCATGGATGTCAATGGTGCACAATTAGACCATTTTACCAGCACTAAAAATATTTTGTAGATCCCACTTGTAATTAACATACACTTTAATCCCACAAACCTGCACTGAGCTTTTCCTATGTCAAATAAATCTGAAACGAACCTGGAAGTTGAAACGTGAAACAGACATGTAAGTTTACATTCCTTTTTTCTGATGATAATGGTGATTCTTATTACTTTAAATATCTAGCTCATGACACTTTTTTATGTATATATAGTCTGTCTCTAGTAAATGTAGGTTATTATATAAAACCAAGGCTATGGCTACTCATAAGAGACTTGCCCATAAGAGACTTTTCACAAAAACGACACTATAAATCAGTCTTGCAAAAGAATCTGGAGCTCCTTTAGCTGAGGTTACTTGGGGCCACGTCAAGTGATGATGTTTTTGAAAATATTGTGATAAAATTATGAAAGAGGAAATTATATTACAAACACAATGTAAAAGTGAAGTACAGTAGTCACTGTGATTCTACATATTCATGTTCTCTTTTTAATTTTCTTGCTAAACTGAAATAAGAGATGCAGTAGAGGTGGGGGAGGAGGGGTGTTTCTTTTTGTTTTAAGAACTGCTTTAATTTCAGGTGTTAAAAACAAGTATTGCAATGTCTGTTGGTATGAAATAAACTGTTCCTTAGGTATTTTTTAAATTTAATTTGCACTAAGGATGTTGCACATACAATTGTTGATGAAACCTGTGCAATGAGTTACTCAAAGAAGTCAGTGAAAAGCATGTAGCAACATCTGACATTACACAACCACAGTTTTTATTTTCTGTTAACCTACTCTCCTTGTTTTTGAACAAAGTGTGTATGTCCTTGATTTCTATCTGTAACTGATAATGTCAAATGCATCAGAGCTAAGTGTTATAATTTTTTAGTGATGTTCTTAAAGCAGATTTTAACCTTAGAGAAAAAACTGGCTTCAGTGCAAAAAAAGGCCAAGATTTTCAAAAACAGAAGCCTGAAAATAGGGCTCTCCCGAATCCTATACTTGAAAAATCTTGGTCTAAGTATAAGCAATCAGAGCATGCCAGAAGTTCATACTGAAATAGGCTGTTTAGGGGGTGATTTTTCAGAAGAGCCATAGTGACCTACAAACAAAAGGTGGGATTTTTCAGGAGACTGTCACATTTGGAAAATTCCACCCCTAGTGAATTAGTCAAAAAGTCCAACACATCAGAATATTGATTAAAGAAAATAAAGAACAGTTCAGATAAGTGCTATGCGGTAAGTATGTTTTAATAACAGTTTTAATAACAGTTGAAATAGCATTTCATTGTATCATTGCTTTGTGAAATACTTAGCCACCTCCATAGGCTAGCTACCTATGTATCATTATGCCTCAGCCCAAGATTTTTAAGGTACTGGAGGAGCACCATGGAAAGCCAAAGAATTAGTCCTTTTATGAAATACGTTTGAAAGTCTTTTATTTCAGACAGTCTTTGGGAAGCATCTTGGTTATGTGTTTTAATTACAATATTTCACTCTCCTATAGAGCCATCCATCCAAGGCTAATCTTTCATGAATTTAGTTCCAGACTGGTCCTTTGCTATCTGTCATTACTGTTCTCTCCCAATTTGCAGATCGAGGAGCAGAGGTTAAGTGACTTGCTTTATAATCCATACAACTAATACCAAGAGTGAATATTTTATGTTTTTATTTTTGGAAGGGATTTATACCATGGAAACGGCAGAAAGTCAGCGAGTAGTGTATTGCTTTGGGAACACAGGTATTAGCCTGTAGTGCGAAAACCAGAAACAAATAGAAATACTTTCCCCTCCATCTCAGTTAATTCTTGAATTTCTAAGTTGTCACTTGTAAATCCATTCGTGCAAAACCTTTTAAATCACTGATGGAAAATGGTGTTAAAGAGTTTTGGTAATGATTTTTATTGACCTAAGAGAAATATTCATATAGAGCAATTTTGAATGGATTCTGCCATACCGGATAGCTCACGCTCTTCAGTCTCACGCTAAGCATGGTTTGGGCCTTTTCATTTCTCTAATGGGAGGCTGCCATGGGAAATCCAGGATGCTGAAGTAGTTTTGATGAGTCGGCCATGTGAGTCAGTCCTGACCATTGCCTCAGCATGATAATAAGGACATTGTGTTGCTGGAGCTGTGATCATTCCTTTATATATATAAAAAAAAAACAAAAACCACATGCCTGGCCATTAAAAATCCCCTGACACCCTTCTCAAGAGCCAGGGGCGCTAGCTCTGAAGTTGTAGCCAAGTTGGCTAATCCTATTCCAGTTGCCAAACATCTGCAGTTTTAAATGGATTTGGGTTGTGTTCATTTCATTGTGTCATTCATTAAACTGTTGCAACCTAGGACTTCACACACCATGGCCATTTGGAATGTCATGGTGGCTATTGGAACAGAACATCCTGCTTCAAAAATGCAGGCCATACCACTGGAGAAGATGGAGCATCTGCGCTTTTAGCTGTTAGCTGTATACTGCCCATGGCTTACAGAGGTGTAGGTCTGAGTCTCTCCAGTAGAGTGCAGTGGTGTCACACACACTGAACGGTTTATTATAAAGTTCGAAATTTTCTGCAGTAGTTTAGAATCCACGTAACTGTTGGAAAAGAATAGCTGGTTACACAATGTTCTTGCCGTAAGAAATCTTAAGCAGTCATTTTGAATAGAAATTCACTTTTTAAAAGTTATTTGCATTATATGTTGCAGAGAGATCTATGGGTAATTGTGCGTTTTATTTTGTTAGCTTTATGATATTGGTGACAGCAGGAGGAGATTATGGTGGTTTACATCTGAGCAAATTTATAATTACACTCTTTTTCCTTCTTGGACAAAATCTCTGACGGTGGGAGTGTCGGGGAAGCATCTCCCAACTTCTTGCATCTGCAAACTTGCAATGGAAATTCACAAAAATAGGCTTTCTTGCAGGTTAGTCCAGAGGGGATTACGCTGATTTAGGAGCATCCCCCATGCGGTTTCTGCTCATGATCACTGTCTTCCAAACTGATCAGAAGGAGGAGAGTATTTTGGGGCCTCCATTTATGTTTGATAATGGTTAATACCTATATTGAGTGTGGCCCAGAAATTATAAGATCGATGAGGAAGGAATTGTCTTTGTTACTTGTTTGTACAGTGCTTAGCACAAAGGGGTCTTGATTTTCTGATTGGGGTCCCTAGGCACACACTATTTCTTTTATGACAGACTTGAATCAGTAACCCATGTTGGTACACTAATGTGCCTCCTATGTGAGCATACATTTGAATTAGAAATGGAGTGTAATTCTGTTTGAGTCTAAAATCAAGGCATGGTATCTGCATGTTAAACAGAGTAAAATAACTGAAATCTGTCTTTGTTTCTGTTTATTGGCTGTTGCATAAAAAGGGTTTTCTTATATATTCAGTCCCATTGTGTGGCTTTCCCCACATATGAACCAGAGAAGTTATAATCAAGACCATAATAACTATAAAGTGAATGGGTAAAAATAACTTCTGATTTGTTTTGGCATTGGCTGAATGTAGGACTTGAAACAGCTGAATGAAGACAAAATGAAAATTTTAACGTAATGTGTGAAGTGTCAGTTTTGTCTAAAACGTGTAGCTTCCAACTCCTCCCATGGCCACAACAATCCCCTCTTAACTTGAAGTGAATCAATTTAGCAGCAGCATATGTGACCAAGAAATCAAGCTTTCATTTGCACCAGATAGGAAGAGTCTTGTTTCTGGCACGTTTGTTTTCGGAATCAGATATGTTTGGATATTATGGAAATCCAGCCTATTTTAGTCATTTAACAGTAGCCATGAAAGAGACTTGAATATTTTGGACTCCTGGGAAAATACTTGCAGAACATGATGCAATCTAGGCAACCGTCTTCTCTCTTCGATCCTTCACAATAAACGTGCCTGTTTTTCCATGGAATTTGAACGACATGATGATACACAAAGTGGACCAAATTCACGTATTTAAGTCCATCGACTTCAGTGAGCTTACATCAGGGACAAATTTCATCCACTGAATTTGTATAGCTCAAAAATATCCAACAGAATCCCAGTGGAGATAAGTAGTAGAAGTATGTAGACAATATAATGTTCCACCTCTTCATACTTCAACTGAAATGGGCCTTAGGTCACAAGTGATGAGAAGTTTAGTGGACTCATCCTAGTCCATAGTACCACTGGATACAGTGTCTGGACTTGGGTGATGGAGCTAATTGTACATATCAAAGGAATACATCCCTTAAAGCGGGTTCTCAAACGGGGTCAGGACCCCTCAGGGAGTTGTGAGGTTATGTGGAGGTCGAGAGCTATCAGCCTCCACCCCACCTCCACCTCCTCTTTGCCTCCAGCATTTATAATGGTGCTAAACATATTAAAAAAAAATAATTTATAAGGGGGGTTGCACTCAGAGGCTTGCTATGTGAAAGGGGTCACCAGTACACAAGTTTGAGAATCACTGCCTTACAACATCAAGAATAGGGAGATGGGTAATTCTGTTCAGACTGAATCACTGGAAAGGGTTAATTCGCAGCAGGGATGTGTGGGAATGACAAAATCACAAATTCCCCCTGGATCTGGAAATTGTTTGAAAATTGTATGTGGTGGTTAAATGAATTAATCAACTTTCTGGTAATATTAATGCAGCATCCTTAAGAGTCAGATGACTCACTGCCTCAGAGTGGTGTGTGGTTTGTACCACTTAAGAGACTAGTGCTCAGACTGTCTTGGGAATTGGAGCCTTGTCCTGTCTCTGGAGTTGGATCATTCTGAGTTGTTGCCATTGTAGGGGAGAACTAAAAAGAGGCCAATGGGCGTAATGCTGTTGAGTTGCTAGAAAAGGGTTATTCTGTGAACTTAGCAAAACCATCAGTCCTGGAAGAAGCTGAGCAAGAAAATTAATTCAAGAAAAATACAGTGCTATCTATGACTTCAAAGTAACTCTGGTTAACTGTCTTCCACTCTAGTCTGTCTAGTGTCCGGTTCATCAGAGCATCCGAGTATCAACACATTTTGGGTTAAGGCTGAGATTTTCAAACATATCCAAATTCCACTGAATTTCTATAAGCAAGATAGAGCTGTGGGCTACAGATAAGGGGCCATCCGCCATTGTTTCACATCTGGAACTCCTTTCAAATAAACCAAAATGTCATCCAAATACAAATAGAAAAGGATTGACCTGACAGAGTGGATAATATTGTGACCATCTTAGATTTTTCTTAAGACGACTAGGTGCTTTGCACCCATGTTGTTCTAAAGAAAGATATTGATAATGCTTGCCAGTGGATCTAATTATTTAAAAAGCCATGCAAACTGGACACCATGCTTGGGGATTTCTGTAATGCAGACAGATATCCAGACAGTTTGGATTATGAAAACAAGATATCACTTCTTCTCCCCCCCCCCCAAAAAAAAGCTTAGCTCTGAAAAATGGCAAAAAGCCAAGAGTGACTAAGCAAAGACGTCTATAGGAGTCAACATTTTAAGAGCGTGGGTTCCCTCCCCCCCCCCATGTAAATTGCCCACTAGACTGGATGAAGTGGCCTTGTTTGTTTCTTAATGAAGATGGTATTTCTAATAATCCATATATCAAGTATGATAAATCTATTTTTGATGTGCAAGCTTTGCTGTGTTTTAAATGTATAATTCTTTGGAGAATATCCTGAGAGTTGCAGTCTTCAAACCAGTATTGATTGGATATACTATCGACTGTTGAAAAGAATAAAACTCTCAGGATATTGGTCAGCAGTTTGAAACAGAAAATGGTTCAGACTGTTTTAAAGAGACCTTGGTTGTTTCTGGTGTGTGTGTATTTGTGTGGGCTGTATTTGTGTGTACACATCCCAACATTTTTTGCCTCCATCCTTCTGTATTTGAATGCCCCTGGACAGAGTAACTAAGGGACTCTCATTCAACCAATGGATTGACATTACTGGTTTATTTCCCCAGCCCTTTCAAATTCTCTTCTGCCCAAACCATTCCCTTTGACAGCCACCGAACCCCTGTTTGGAACAATGCATTGCTCTAAAATCTACAGGGTGGCTTCTTGGCCATCAATCACACTTATTTTGTTAAGTATCAGAGGGGTAGCGGTGTTACTCTGAATCTGTAAAAAGCAACAGAGGGTCCTGTGGCACCTTTAAGACTAACAGAAGTATTGGAGCATAAGCTTTCGTGGATGAAGTGGGCATTCACCCACGAAAGCTTATGCTCCAATACTTCTGTCAGTCTTAAAGGTGCCACAGGACCCTCAGTTATTTTGTTGTTTCTTCTTTTTTTAACGAAAGGGAACCTGGACTGGCAGCGCCTCTCTGCGGAGCTAAGTCCACAGGCGCTTTGGAAACATACCTGTGACAGTCTGCAAGTGCAGTCCAGCTCTGCACTCGCCTAACCTGAACGCTGACCTGCACCACCCACCCGTAGTCAGTTTCAGGCTTGCAATGACTTCTCAGTAACTGCGGAGGAGCGCCCCCTGGCGTCTCTCCTAGGGCGCAGACTAGTGGGACGGCGAGGGGAGAGAAGAAAGCTTTGCAAAGCAATGGGAGATGAACTAATACTTGTAACCATTTCATTGCGATTTTCCTTCTTGCAGCGATTCCCCACCTCTCCTCTCTCCTCCACCCACGCACATTCGCAGGTCTCTCGTTTGGCTTCATTTATAAGGCAGTTTGGTTGCAGGGCTTTACGCTGCACCCCCCCCCCCCCCCTTTCCCCCCCCCCCCCCTTTGAATCTAAATTGGTTTGTTTTGCAGTTAAAGCCTTTCCTTTGATTTCTCTCCCCCCCACTCCCTTTCTGCTGCGGGCAGGAGGCTCTTGCTTAGCTGGGGATCGCATTTCCTATCTCTCCTTCGCAGCCAGAAACTTCGGAGCGGGAGGAGCCGCAGCTTCGACTGATCCCTGGAAAATTACGAGTTAGTGGTTTGGGTTTTTGTTTTGGGGCTGGTTTTTTTAACTTCAAGGGCTGCAGCTAAGTGATCTCCTTGGATTTCACTGTTGAATTCCATCTGAGTCCAGAGCCCTGGCTCTCTGGCCCCATCCTTGTAGCTGGTTTCCTGGAAAACTTGTAAATTATCATTTGGTTTTAATTATTGGTCCCTCCCCCCCCCCCCCGTCTCTGTCTCCTCCCCCGCCGCCACCCCCCCCCCCCTTTTCTGTGTGTGTGTGTGTGTTATATTACTCCATTTGGTAGGGCGATTCTCAGTTTTCTTGGGCTCCATGGTATCTCCCTGCTGCCCTGAGAGATTTGATGACACTGACACCCCTCTATTTTTTCCTTTTCTCAGAAAATAAAGAGCAGTTGCCAAGATCATAGAGGGCCAAGAAATGATCATAACCCCGGAGAGTATAAATATCGCTGGCGAAGTTGTATGAGAACAGCATTCATCGCTACCAGCTGTGCTGAGACCTTAGCATTCATTGCACCCAGTGATAGTTGTCATTTCTCTCCCTCCCTGTTGTCATATTTAAAATATATAATTTATTTTCCACAAGGAGGTTTTGGAGGAGTTTTAGCTTCTGGTGGACTTGCAGATTTTGAGAGGTAAGTGTTAAGTTTCAGCACTGGATTTTTGACTGTTTTAAACCTTTTGTGTGTAACGAAAATCTCTGTTAGGGATGTATATGTTTAATAACGTCTCCAAAAGATTGTGTGTGATACAAAATTGCACTTTACTATTAAAGTTCCATTTATAAATAGTTCACAATAGGTTAATAAAGTAATAGATGTTACATAAATCGTATTACTAGTGTTATAGACAGTTACAGTACTTATAAGTACATAGGTGGAAGGTGTCATTGATAATTATAATCAGACCTGTTGGATGCTATAACCTCTAATAGTCTGACCATTTATTAAAACATCTACTGATTTTTTTCTTAAACTTTTATAAACTATTTATTTTTAACTATTATATATAAGCTATTTATAAATCTAAACTGGGTCTGTAACTAAACCTTCAAATACTAGTAGAACCAGGTAACTTCTGTTAACAGTTTAAAAAACTTTTACTATGGCTTTAGGTAAAAACTCACCCTCTTGTATTACACTAGAGTGGATGATGGTAGATCCAGACTTTTTATCTCTGACCTTGAAAACACAGATTTTACAGTTTTATGCGGTAGAGAGGACAACGGGTTCTAAGTTACAGAATTTGTAATTTCACTCTGACTATTCTGCTGGTATTATGTTTGCAGGGAAATACCCGACAACATTGTAAAGCCTCAAATATGTGCATCGTGGCTAAAAAGACAAGGCTGAATACACAAAATATACAGTGGGCATAGTGCTTGAATCCTGAGTTTATCTACGTGAGTGAAAATCTGAACCACTCCTGGTTCTGCTTTGCTCGTTTTGAGTTGTTGCTGGCATCCTGTGTTAACTCTTGCATCTGCCGGTTTCCTCTGCCTTCTCTGTGTAGTATCCCATGGCACTGCAAATATTTGTGGCAATAGCATGTATAACCAGGGGGATAATCCAACCACTTTAATATTTAACTAGGGGACATATTAGAGATCACTAACAACAAAGCATTAAGGTCTGGTGAGGACACCACACTGAGGCTGACTTTATCTGTTTGCCTGTGGGTTGAGGAGGGAGTTTTGCATGGCAAATTCTAGAGCTTACCCATGCTTCTACCCTCTGAGATCAGAAGCTTTCCATTAGTCTAGGAAGTAACTTTTTGTGAACAATCTTTTCAAAGCCCATTTAAATATGACCTCCTCAGATCTCAGAAAATACTTCTTCCTTTGTCCCCAGTTGTAATACAGTAACTCCTCGCTTAACATTGTAGTTATGTTCCTGAAAAATGCGACTTTATGCAAAATGATGTTAAGCGAATCCAATTTCCCCATAAGAATTAATGTAAATGGGAGGGTAGGTTCCAGGGAAATTTTTTTTGCCAGACAAAAGACATTATATACATTTATAGTGTAAGTTTTAAACAATTTTAAACCGTTTAATATTGTACACAGCAATGAAAGATTGTGAAGCTTGGTTGAGTTGCGGAGTAAGAGGGTGGGATATTTCCCAGGGCATGCCTTGCTGCTAAATGATGAACTAGCACTCGGCTGAGCCGTCATGGGTTAATATGCTGTTGTTAATGTAGCCTCACGCTCCACAAGGCAGCCTGGACTGAGGCAGGAGGGAGGAAACACAATAGATGCAGGGCAGCAGCTGCAAACACTTCCCTGCAAAAACTGAACATGATGAGCCCGCGCTCTCCAGCTGGAGCGCACCACTCCCTCCTCCTGACAGCACATGCACGGCTGCACAGGTGCTGACTTTCCAAAGTGCTGGGGGGGTGTGCATGAGTGAGAGAGAGACGTGCATTGCCCCTTTAAGTACAATGACCCCACTTCAAGTACGTTGCCCTTTTAAGCAGATCAGCTGGTTCAGATAGGAAGCAACAGCTTCCAGCAAGCTCCCTCCTTTCTGTCCCTGAGCCCTGTCCCCCTCCTCCGCTTTATGGAGAGGGGGTACGGAGTGGGAGGGGAAGGAGCAGGGGGACATCCTGATATCAGCACCCCTCCCCCAGCAAGCAGGAAGCTCTGGGGAGCAGCCCCAAGGCAGAGGGCAGGGCAGGAGCAGCACGGCAGTGGGGGGAGGGCCACCTGAACTGCTGCTGAGCAGCTGCCGAGACACATACCTTATAGGGAATTTAGGGGAGCTGATGGGGACGGGGGGCTGCTGCCCCCTCCCCCCCCTTTCTAATCCCCACAAGGAGGGGCTGCTCTTCCAGAGAATCCTGCAAACTGTGAACAGAGTAGGCAGCTGCCAAAGGCCGTTATAAGGGAGCATTGCGCAACTTTAAACGAGCTTGTTCCTGGATAGATCAGCAACGTAACAATGAAACAACCTTAACCGGGACAACGTTAAATGAGTAGTTACTGTATATTTTGCCTGTGAGATGCCTTCACGTCTGGACATTCAGGAGGCAGTTTCTGCCGATTCACTGGTTTCTGATCAGTCCCAGATGTTAACATGGCATCGATACCATGAGCCCGATGCGTTTGAAAAGAGGTCATAGAAATGCTTCCTCCCCTCCCTTGAATAAAGCAAAGTTTACTCAGCTGGGACAGTGGTTGAAGTAGCTGTCAAACTTCCAACTCGCACACAATGTGCGTCCAAAGCTTATAAGAGTTTCCACAGCTGGGATGCCAGTGATCCGTGCCGCCTGGAGACACAAAGCTGAATATCTGGAGCCGTGATTCAGCAAAGCCCTCTTAACTGTGTTGCTGAATTGGGGGCTGGGGTTTTTTAAGACGAGCTTGAACACCACTGTGGGGCAAATGGATCCCAGGGGAGGGCTTGCTCTTGTATTCTTTGCCCACCCAAATTCCCATGGGCATCCACTATACAAAGGGGTGTTGTATTTGCCTGCGTAATAGAACCATGTCTTTGCCATTGTCCCCTGTTTAATTTAAATATTTCTGAGGCATCTTGCCCTGGCCACTCTCAGTGACAGGCTACTGGGCAGGATGGACCCTTGCCATCTTATAAATAGGGTAACTACCTACTATGCTGGCATGTTTATATCCCCCTACTGGCACTCTCTCCGTTTCACCCATCATTCCATACCCTCGTTGGTATGCCAGAGAGTTGTTTGTTCAGGGAATTCCCTTCACCTGGGAAACTGGGTGCAACTGAATGTCTTTGGGCCACGTTCTAGCCCCATTTAAATTAATGTCAAATCTCACCTTGATTTTTAATTGAAATCAGTGAATCATCCTATGGATGCACATTCACAGAGGATGCAGTGGGTGATTTGTCTGGTCTAAAAGGACTGAATGCTGGAAATGATACTTTCCCCCCCTACCTGAAAGTCAAGTACTTGAAGCAGGGACTGAATACTTAATCCATCAACTTTAAAACTAGGTTTCAAGGCAGCTCGGTTGGGGAAAGGGGATAATGCTGTTAATTCACAAGCAGAGGAAAGGACTCGGAGAATAATGCACCATCTGTTACACAGTGTTGACTAGCTGCTGAAAGGGCTTGAGCAAAGTAGCCAAGGGTCTGTTGAGGACTTGACACGTTGACTTCATCGCATAGTAACAGGTTTGGTATGTCTCTGGGCTGTCAGAGGGTTCCGCTGATTCGCAAGTTGCAATTTCTGTACCTTCATTTTGTGATGGACGGGGCCCCGGGTTAGAAAAGGGAGTAAATCCAGGTCGGTAGGTACAACTGCAACAGCCTAGGCCAGCTGTCTGCTGCTGTCCACCGTAGCTAAGAAGCAGGCTGCATTTAAAATTGCTGATAATAAATAGCCACATTGTACATCGCCGTGGCAGATCATCTATATTTCAAACCTCTTAGGGAAGTGTCTGAAAGTAGGAATTGTTCCCTGATTTGAGCCAGATGGTCTACAAAAGTAATAGCTCATTCACCCCCCCCCCCCCCTTAGCCAGTTAGGCTTCATCTATGGAGGGGTTTGTGCCAGCAAACAAAGCTAAGAAGAGAACGAGGTTAAAACAATATTTATCTTTAAGAAAACTGGAAGTTGTATGCCTTTAAGGATCGTACTGGCCTAATTCAACCTCTATTTAACCAATGAAACACTGAATGGGGATGATGCTTGCATGTTACACTTCCTCTCTAAAGCAAGGAGGTATTCTAGTGAAGAAATTAAGACATTTTCTTTGCATGACATTATCGTGATCTCCAGGCTTTAGCAAAGTCCAGCTCAACTGCTTAACACTTTGCTTAGGAAAAATTATTAGTGGTTGGTTGGTTATTTGTGTCACAGTCACAAGGCTCAGTCAGGGATTTGGGCTACATTGTGCTAAATACATGCCGGGACAGCATAGGCCAGGGATGGCCAATCTGAGCCTGAGAAGGAGCCAGAATTTACCAATGTACATTGCCAAAGAGCCACAGTAATACGTCAGCAGCCACCCCAACACCTCCCGCCCGCCGGCAGCCCCACCAGTCAGCGCCGCCCGCTGGCAGCCCCACCAGTCAGCTGTTTCACATGTGCAGGAGGCTCTGGCGGCGAGGAGGAGGGAAGAGCAAGGGCATGGCAGGCTCAGGGGAAGGGGCAGGGAGGACCTGGGGGTAAGGGCTGGAGTGGGGGCAGAGCCAGGGGTTGAGCAGTGAGCACCACCCGGCACATTGGAAAGTTGGTGCCTGTAGCTCCAGCCCCAGAATCAACGCCTATGCAAGGAGCTGAATATTAACCTCTGAAGAGCTGCATGCAGGTTGATCACCCCTGACATAGGCCCTGGGCTCGATTTTCAGGGGGTTGACACTTCCTTTGACTTCAACTGAAGTTCTGGGAGCTCAGCACCTCTGAAAATTAGACCCTTTATGTTTTGCATTCTGAGCATCGTCATCATCAGAATTATTGCATGCTGTGTCTGTACCCCTGCCTACAAGAATGTTGTTCACACCTGGCTGCATTTCCATTAGATTGGAAGCAAAATATTTCTAGATTTAAATATAGAGCATACTCTGATTTATGTTTTTCCACCATCAAAAGCAGTTCTGCTGCCCCCCTAGAGACCTAACACTCAGCAAGAAAGAAAATGAATCACCTATTCCAAACATGTTTAACAATATCAAGCTGTAAACGCCCCTGCTTTAAAACACCCAGTGGGGAAGATGTAGTGGTAATTTGCAATGCTGCAAGTTTAAACAGTAAAATCTGCAGAACCATCACCTAAAAAAAATATTTGGGGGGGCCTATTCAGGAAAGGGCTCTAACAGCCGTCACACAAAAGGATGTTTAAAATGACAGCATTAGGGATAGTTTTGACTTGGGAAAGGCTGCATCTCTTGGAATATTCCCTCTTTATAGAGCTGCCCTGACGTACAGTTGTTCCCGTTGGCATGGTGGTTCCCCTATTGCAAGCATCATGGAATAGCACTGGAAGTCCTTTATTTACCACTTCGGTTTTATGAAGAGGGGACTGGATAGTTCCACTGTCAGATGTGCAGTGTGAATGTTTAAACCCTATTATGTATTATTCTTATGATGGTAGCTATTACCAGCCCCACTTGCGATCACAGCCAACTGGACAAACCTCTAGTAAGAGACAGCCAAGGATCTACATAAGCCAAGACAAATGGTTCTCAGGTGAGGGACTAAGCGAGGACTATTAATGATGAGAATCAGGGTGGAGAATTTGCTGGACGATTACAGGTGGGTCTGAAAGAGGAGGGAGAGAGGGGGCCTTGCAATTGGGGACATGGATGATCAAGGCTGGAGATTCAAACCATCAAGTCAGCACATTTAAATTTAGGGCCAACATTCACCTCTGGTTAACTCTCCCCACTAAAGGCAGGCTGACTCATGGCAACTGAGCAGTGCAGAAGTGGCTCCTATTCGAGAGGAGGCCGGGAAATCTACTCCGGCTCCTCTCCTAATCTGTAATAATTCATATAGCTGGCTGCGCTTCTGTCTCCAGCTAAGTGCAGTAACCGCGTCAGCGAGAACCCCCCAGTGCGTCACTTGCAGACCGGAATTTTGATTGCTCTGATATTACGATGACATTTTCACATAAACATACACAGATTCTGGGAGCTGGCAGCTGGCTCTGCCTGAGTCTATTGGCAGGCAGAGGCCTCTGAAATAGCTGTAGCTCATGTCTGACCTCTGTGACTTGGCTGCTGGGGAAGTTTGCTTTCCCTTTTGTTAGGATCTGTTCTCCTCCTTTAAGGCCGACACTTGGAAGAAATAATGTGTCATTGCTCACGCTGCATACGTGAAAAAGCCCAGCCTGGATTACGTGATCGTTTAAGGGCCTGGGCATTGATTCACCCCGATGGATACAAATTACACCTCAAAGGAGAATCTATATATACTCCAAAGGAAAATTCAATTTTCCCCATCTGCCTTTATGGGCATTCCATGGCTGTCCGGACAGTGCTCCGCCCCCACATAGTCCCACCCATTTTTGAAGCTGTATTGGGTCCCTCTAGATTCTGCATGGGGAATGGGCTGTAAAGAGGTTATGAGCACATAACATTGATGCAACTCTCTTTCCCCACCTTGGTGGGCATGCTGGAAGTAGGTGCAGGCAAAAAGGTTGGCCTTGCAAAATTCATGGGCAACGGCATATCTAATTAGTCCATATAACCCCAATGATTGTATGTGGAAGTGGATAGATCTGGAAAAAGAGAGTATTCAGTGTGAAATCTAGATAATACCTAATTTAAGAAGGAAATAGGATAGGGCATCCTATCTGCGACATGGGAAACACTGAGGTTCATCACTGCTGTGTAGGAGAGAAAATAATTTGTTTAACTTTCAGGATTGCATCACTCCTTTATTGTGCAAGAATCTGAATCCAAGGCCCCTTGCCTCTTTGGAAATTCTACGGGGTGTCAATGTTCTTTAGTGGTAGATTAAGTGACTGTTTGTTTCCCACTTGAATTCCAGATCTGTACAGAGCAGTAGAGCTGCCTTTGAGAAAACCAGAGTGCTTCCATCTCCTTCATCTCGACTTCCATTGAGTAGAGAATGACCATGAGTCCTGCCCTGTCTTGGTTCCTCCCTCTTGGATGTTTACTGGTTTTGATGCATGAAGCGCAAGGCTTTTTCTTGCCCAATGGCACGCACTTCGAGAGCATTTTGAGCAAATATCACTCCAGAGCCAAGAGAGCCATTCCAAGGTCAGACAAAGAGGAGATTTTGATGCTTCATAACAAGCTGAGAGGTGAAGTCTATCCTTCAGCCTCCAATATGGAATATATGGTGAGTTCAACTATTGGTACTGAAATTTGTGTGACCACATCAGTTTTTCTTCTGGCCAGAGGACAGTAACACATTCTGCTAGTGGTTTTCTGGAGCCATCTTATCCCACTGAATTGTTTTTGTTGGAAGGGACCATTAGTGGGTCAACTAGTCCATCCCACTGCATAGTTTCAGGACTGATTTCATTATTCATAAAACATCCTCAGTACTGTCTAGTCTAGCCCTGAATGCCTCCATTGATGGCAATTCCACAACCTCCCTTGGCAGCTTATTCCATACCTAAATGTCATCCAAGTACCCAGTTTTCCCTAACATTTAACCTCCATTCTCCCTGTTGAAGCTTCAGCCGCTTAAGACTCGGGCATTGTGGAATGCCATTGTCTGCACAGAGAAGCCACACCAGCCATCTCTGGGAAGCATTTACTCACCTACAGTAATCACACCTTTGCTGGGGTTCTTTGGCTTGCTGTAGTTATGGCCCAGTGCCTCTGGTGATATGCTAACACTACCAGTTCTCATTGACTTCAATGGGAGTTGAAGATGCTCAGCACCTTGGAGGATCAGGACTTCTCCATCTGCAATATAGGCCCAATCTGTTAAAATCTTTAGAAAGCCTCCCATTGAGGTCAGTGGTAGATGAACTGGTGGTATTTGGTGTGTTTTTTCCCCCTGACCTCAAGGAACCAAAATACACTCAATGTGTACTCTCACTTCAGAGAGAGCCCTTGAAAAGTCAAAGTGTTAAGTGTGTCTTTACCAGCAGCAGCAATTAAGATGACTACATTTTCACCATAGAGCTTTCCATACAGCGCCGTGGGCCCTACCTTGAGCTATTTCTGGGGTGTCTTCAAAATATTGTGGAATCAGAGAACGACAGAGGGTAGTAATTTTTGTGCATTTATCTCTCCTGCAAATATTGTTACTGCCAAAATAGCACCAGTTTGACAGTCTGTCTCCTCTGGATTCATTCATTGAGCTGGTAATTGAGACTGTGTATAAAAAAGATTCATGTGATATAAAAGGCATCTTTTATTAATAATACCTTTTGCCATTTGACTGAATGCCATAAATGTAAAACTCTGCCTTAAGAGAACAGGGAGGGAAGAGTAAGGGAGAAAAGGCAATATTATATCTGTCTTTACTTTTACATCAGCTCTTCAGATAAGCCTTAAGAGTGCCAGGTTCCTTGCTATTAGTTGTTGCTGCTTTGTCAGTGAGAGAGTTACAGTCCTTCCTAAGAATTGTTTTATTGTATCCCTGTTCTGTAGACTGGGATATTCTGCGGGCTGCCTGTAACATACTGCAAGGGAAGATGTGGCTTGATTGATTCCAAGAAAGTAAACACAAAGCAATGCAAGAAAGCCAAACGCATTTTCATTGGCTTTAGGGATCTAAAAGTGCTTCAGTAGTGGAGTGTTCACTGGCTGACTTCTATTTACTCGTCCAGGATGGTTACTGGTTTATGTTTGTCTTTGCTCAGGGTGCTTTTCTAGTGGTTTTATGGGAGACTTTGTACAAATGAAAGAGCCCGGTATGCTGGGAAGAAAGAAGTTGGGTATAAAATGGTGCTACTTGGAAAGACTATAATCAGCCTTTCATGTGTTCATGTTTACCTAATATTCCTCGGGAATCCTTGCACGCATTCTGAGTGCGAAGTTAACTTTAATCCTTTGTTTTAAACCGAACACGTCTCAGCCTTTGCTCATTTAAGATGATGGGCTGTTTTCAGTGCTGTTCAGAAAGAGAGGCTAAAGGCTTAATTTTTTTTTTTTAATTTGATGCCGGTAGCAAACTCTTCATAGGAGAAGACTTTGTGGATAAGTAGGTAGAACATGGGTTCTTGGCTAACAGCATCCATGTGTTGGCTGTGAAACTCCATTATCCCATGTCTACATCTGATGCACTTAAATTAGGGTTACCATATTTTGTGCCTCCGAAAGGAGAACACTCCACGGGACCCTGGCCCCGCCCCCAGCCCCGCCCCCTCCCCCGCCCCAACTCCGCCCCCTCCCCAAAGTCTCCACCCCCTCCCCTGCTTCCCGCGAACATTTAATTCGCGGGAAGCCTGGGCAGGTAAGGGGGGGTGTGGGGGGAGGAGGTGCGGCCCAGGCTGGCCCCCCCGGCGGCTCCAGCCTGGGTCGGCTCGGGCCCTGGGGTGCCGGCCCTGGCCCCCGGCCGACCACCCCCGGCCCGCCCAGCACTGCCGGCCCCCGCCGGCCCAGCGCACCCCCCCGGCGGCCCGGCCCCGCGGCCCAACGCACCCCCCTGGCGGCCCGGCTCCCGGCCCGACCCCC